>NC_092204.1:63316078-63345154 GCF_043381705.1 Parasteatoda tepidariorum | reverse complement strand
TTAATTCTGTTTATCTGTTACATTCTGTTTATCATTTACATATTAATAAAACATTTTTTAAATGAAGACTTTCTTCCACTAAACTTTTTGTCATTCCGTCACGGTCATTCCGTCACAGCAAATAGATGTTAATAACTGCTAACCAACCTGAGGTTAATTTTCCAAATTCACAATTTACATTGCTTACACATTATACTAAAAGTAAAAGATAGTTCAGGAAAATAATAGTTGCAAAATTCACAGAAACTACCAGTTCCAAGCGGCATGCCGAAAGCTTGGTTGCCAAAATGTCATTCCGTCACACAAGTAAAAAGTTCATAAAATTAAAAAAATACAAAATTCTTTTTTTTTAGTTTACGAATCACATTATACCAATAATAATGATATGCATGAGAAAAAAATCATGTTTATTTGAAATTAGATGCATAGAAACTTCAATTAATTGTCATCATGCAAGTCAAAATGTCATTCCGTCACATATGGAATTGCCCAATTACTTTGTTCAAAAACTCGTCAAAATTGTCTAGAGTTGTCAATTTTATTTTTGCGTTAATCGTTAGCATATTTTACAAAGTTCAGTTGTATAAGGCAGTTGAAAAATTTTAAAAAATGCAAACACAATTTCAAATAATACAAATAAATAATTTTCGTTTGCGTTTCACTAAAAATTTGCCCCTGATGTTGAACTTTTCATGTAAACAGGTTTACAAAAAAAAATACTTATGAAAATATATTAAAAAATGAGCCGTTTGTGAGTCAGTCCTATCATTAATGGGTCAAACGAACGAATAAGAATTGTTTTTCAGTATTTCATAATAAAAGTATCATTTTGATAAAGTGAAAAAGTATTAACGATGAGCTTTCATGTCAATTATAAGTCACACTGTTTTCAAAAATAACATTTTAACTACAAACTTTGTCATAAAATATACTCAGTGGTAGACGGATCACGGGTTAGAGTTCTCTTGCAGTCAGGTTAATCGTGGGAGGTTTTCCTCTCCATGTAACGCAAATGCTGATTAGTTCCACAAAAAAAAAACCTCCGCGAAGGCAAATTTATCCCAATACTTGATTCAAAAATTCCTTTGTCTTCTGGGTTGAGCTCAAAATTACAAAACTACAGAGTTGAACGTTGATAATCGGAAACTCAAGAATGGGTCGGCTGTCCAACGGCAGTTATAAAATAAAATAAACAAACTGTTTCTTAGCATTTGCTTCCAGATAAGTACTTCATAAGTTAGCAGAATTCTCAATATACAGCACTATACAAATAAACAACTTATTGTCTGCATTGAAAATCATGGTGTTTTCACTAAAAACACTCTCTTGCACAATTTTAAAAAAAATTATAATTAAACTGCGTTACATTTTTTAAATCAACTAAGAATTGTATTAAGCAAATAATAGAGACAAACGTACCAAATTCAAAAATAAACAAACATTTTTAGAATATTAAGAAATATTTACATCATATGTCTTTCTTGAAAAAAAATTTTAAAATATGTCACCAAATAGCTCATTATTAACATGAAGCAATTGTTAATTCATATAAATGAAACACGGTGTTCCAAAATCATGGTGTTTAACCACAAAATATATTCCGATTCAAAAAATATTATTGTTTAAATAGATTTTTGTCTAAGTGAATTATTTTCTTTAAAATATTTCTACTTTGTTTTTACAAGATATAATAATAAGTTATAATGCTAATACATCTACTTAAAATGCATAAAGAGAACTAGAACAAAAGTAAAAACGTGATTTACTACAAAAAAGAAATTGTTTAATGTAATTGCATTACTTGCTAAAGGAATTTAGGATTGTTCTAGGATAATTTCGTATCTTCCATTTTGTGTTTTATCAAAATTTTTAACTCTATTGAAAAAAATGCGAAATTTAGGCCTTAATATTTTAGAACCTAGCCAATCTTATTTCATGTTCTTCATAAAAAAATTTATACAGCTATTAATAATTATGTTCCTTATTAAAAAAAAATATTTTTAGTTAAGTAAACGCAGGATGTTTTGAAGGTTGTAAAAACGTCTAAAATATAAAAATAATTTGACCACACAATAGAAAATTTTGAACTACTATATTAGCTATAAAAAAATATTTTAAAAAAAACCCTTACAGCAATTAGATTAAAACTTGAGAACTGTCTTCCCCTAATTTTTTTAGATAACTTACCCGCAGAACATTAGAGGAAGAAGAATTTTAAAATCACATTTTCCATTTCAAATTTAGCTTCAGATAAATAGACAATAAAGTTGAATTCCATGCCAACTGAAACCAGTAGTGAATTTTTAAAGTTTAAGCAATATCCTTGTATTTGGTATCATTTTAAAGGAAATTTGTTGTAATTTATGAATTCAAAAGTTATTTTTTGGAGTTGTGCTTGATTATTGCAAAATTTATCATAAGTAGAGAGCATTCATGATTTTAACTTATTCTACCAAGTTATTAAAAATATTACGATTTTACTTATAGTTTGATTTGAATTGTAAAATATATTGTTCCTGTGTCTAATTATGCAATGATTACCGTCAAAAAAAAATTTCTTATTTTTTAAGTCAAAAATTATCTCAAATATATATTAGTCCCCTCTGTTACAATTATTCTTTTAAGTTTATCTTATTCATTTCACAAAAAACCTTTTAACTTAATATATGGTTTTCATAATAAAATCTATTAGTACAATCATAATATGTAATATTCTTGAGAAAAAAAAATTAAACATTTTAAAGTTTCTCCTATCACAGAGGGACAGTAACAGAGAGGACAAAACTAAATGTCCCCTCAGTTACAGAAAATTGATAGGTTGACCATTAAAAAAATAACGTTAGGAACGTAAACAAGCGCTAATACATCCTGATTGAACTAGTTCAAACCAGTTCCTCCACTATTAGAGCACACTTTTTATTCAAAGTTGTGCCATTTTAATTTGATAGTGTGTTTAGTTTATAGTTAAAAGCTTTTTTTAGTGAGTAATCAATATGGGGAAAACATCAGCAGAAAGAATGAGAGAATATAGCTCTAGAATGTTCCAACTAAAAAAAAGATATTAGTCAGAAGAATGATAAAAAACGAAAATTTATAATAACAAAAGTATTTTGAAGAAAAAAAATCTTAACAGTGAAATAAATAAATTGAAAAAAAAGAAGACAAAGGAAAAATAAAAAGGCACTGATACAAACAGTACAAATTCAAGAAGGATATTCTCTTCATAATATTCCTTAGGCATTGGGGAAAGCTATTAAAATAGCCAACCGTGCATTACCAGTATCTCCAAGAAAACGCTGTAATGTTCTACTCATACTCTGTAACCTTATCACCAAAACAAAAGAAATAGCTTAGTAACAAAGTTTCTGATGAAACAAAAAAAAACTTGTGATAAATTTCTATTCATCTGATAAACTTTCTTACCAGACTTCTGGTAGAGCTGAGTGCATGATTGTCAGAGAAAATGGACAGAAAGTTCACAAAGCCAAATGTGCACCTTGACGGAAGCATATCAAGTATCAAAGCAGATGCATCCAAACATACAAATTGGCAAATCTAAGTTTGCTGTACAACGACATATCCATATTTAATGCGTAGGTAAAACACCATATAAAATGTGCATGTGCTATTTTATTTTATAACCGTCGTTGAACAGCCGACCCAATTTTCGGGTTTACGACTACTAATGTTCAACTCCGTAGTCTTGAAATTTTGAACCCAATCCAGAAGACAAGGGAACTCCTGGACCAAGTATCGGGAGAAATTTGCCTTAGTGGAGGACTGTTTTTGATTGAACTAATCCGCATTTGCGTTACATGGAGAGGAAGACCATGAAAATCTCTCACGGTTAGCCTGACGGCAAGGGAACTCTAACCTATAATCCGTCTTCCACTGAAGATATTTCACGTCAGCACTGTGATCGGTGCAAGCCGGATGCGGAATTCGTATCGACCAGTCATCGCCGCGATCGAACCCCGGTTCACCTCATTGGAGGGCGAACGCTCGATCCCCTGAGCCATCGCTGCTCTGTATGTGCTATTCACGAAAATGTGAATTTACTATTAAAATAACAGTTGTTTGCCTAATAATTAGATAGAATTACTAAATATAGCGACTTGGACAATCGCTCAATTGACTTTTTATTTTATAACCATCGTTGAGCAGCTGACCCAAATTTGAGTTTACGGCTACCAATGTTCAACTCTGTAGCCTTGTAATTTTGAACCCAATCCAAAAAACAAGGGAACTCCTCGATCAGTACCCCCAGAGGTTCTGATTTGTTTTGGGAACTTGGAAGACTTTGTGACCCGACATATTTAATGCACACCAGTCACCATTTAAAACACAGGGATTCTTTTGATGTTGCAATAGATAGTTTTTCAAGTGTAAAAAGTTCTAGGAAAAATTTAGTTTATTTTGTTGCCCAAATAACTGAAATTGAGAAATAAACAAACAATGCACTTGTTTTTTTCAAACACGGTCTGGTAAAATAAAAACTTTCAAATATAACTACAAAGATGTAACACGGGGTTCAATTACAGCAGCGCTGTCAATTCCAACTTTAAGTAACCGAAAATTCACTTTTAACAGTGATATATCGCTCATGGGCAAAAAACACGAGTTTTGAACTAAGAACAAGTGTAAAGATGAAAATGCATATTCTTTCAGCAGCAATACTAGCGCAACTCATATTGCAATTTGAAGATAATCTTCGTTTAAGCAAACTAAAGCATTTCTTATGCATTTTGCTTAGCAATGAAAACTTTAAACCCACATATCTCAAAACTTGATTTTTTTTTAGTTGTGCCGCTATTGCAGCCCATGCAAATTTGTAAGACTGTTACGATGCACTACTTGGACTTAAAAAAAAATTTGTTTGCAATTTCAAAAGTCTTATAATTAATTTACCTTGAAAATGTGATAATTTTTTTTAAGAATGTGATAATTTTTTTTCCACAGAATTTCCACATAATAACAGAGCATGTCAAAAATGTGGGATTTTATTTGCCCCTCTGTTACAAGTACTTTTAATTAACTAGCAATTTAATTATGAGGTTCTTTTATTATTTTATGCCAATTAATTAAATTTTGCACCCTACAGTAGCATATTCTAGTAGAATTTTTGTTTTCAAAAATATTTAATATATTTTTTAGAATAAAATACTTGCGTGATTTCCCCTCTGTTACGCTTTTTTCAACTAAAGCATAAGCGAAATATTCCCGCTAATTTAAATTATAATGTTAATATTTCTACTTAAAACACATAGAGAAAACTGCATCAAAAGTAAAATCGTAATTTAGTAATAAAATGAAATTGTTTATAGTAATTGCGCTACGTATTAAAGGAATTTAAGATTTTTCTAAGAATATATCGTGTCTTCTTACCTTTGTGTTTTAACTCCGTTGAAAAAATGTGAAATTCTGACCTAGATAACTCAATTTTCAAATCTTATTTAATGTTCTTTAGAAGAAGAAAAATTATATAGCTATTAATTATTATGTTTTTTATTAAAGTACTGCGTTCTTTATTAATTATTATGTTTTATATTAAATTATTATGTTCTTTATTTAAGTAACTGCAGAACGCAATTTTAAAGTTTGTAAAAACATATAAAATAATAGAAACAATTAGACCGTTCGATAGAAAATTTTAAACTGCTTTATTAGCTAAAAGAAACTTACCAGAATCAGTTCAAAACTTGAGAATTGTTTTACCCTAATGTTCTTAGAAGAATTTGGCATTTACACTTTATTTGAAAATGTATCTTTTGATAAGATAAAACATAAGCGAAATATTCTAGTAAATGTCAATAAAAACTATTGCTTAACTATTTATATCACACTCAAAAGCATAGAAAAATATATATCATTATATTGATTATCGTTCGTGTCAAATGTGCTTTGTTTTGTTTAAATCAATTGCCAAAAGAGAAGTTTAAAATTGAAGATTTGAAAACAATTATAGCCACTTTTAAAAATCGTTTTCTGAACAAAATAAAAATATTATTATTAATATTACAGTAAGGAGTATTGAAATGGTTTTTGGGTTTCAAATTATTTTTTATATAAACTTGATAATGCCGTACATGCTATTAATTTAATACTATTTCATTTATACTTTAGCAACTCATAAAATATACCTTTGTTTATAATTTTTTTCAAACGATTACGTTATTTTCGAACGTAATTATTTGAAAAAGAAGTTAATTCGTTTAAATTTTCTACAAAAAAAAAAATTAGAAGACTTTAGAATAAATTAGTTGAGAACAGTTGCAGTTAAGTAAAATTTGAAAGGTTTGTTTCATACTTCTTTAAAATGTAATACGAATGCACCGTCACCTAAGAGAATGAGTATTTGGCACATTTAGTAGTTACTGGCTGGATAAGGCATAATAATTCTAATCCATTCTTAACTATTAAAATAATAATAATAATGATAAAATAAAAAAAATTAAAAGCTGTTCCGAAAAACATGGAATAACAAATGCATAAATGGTTTATATTACATTAGAAAAAAAAAACAATCATCATACAACAGCAAATAATCATTTTGTTTTTCTGTATTTAAAAAAAATTCTTACTCATTTCAATTATTATCTGTGTCATAACTAAATTCATAGAAAAAATTGAACTAAAAGGTTTCAATTGTATCCATGGAGCAACTGCTTAATTATTAAACTCTTTATCTGTTTATTTATTTACTCATTACATAATACATTTTTGCATCTGATACATAATTCATTAAGAGTGTATCATGCAATAAGTTTCGTTACCAAATCATCATAATGAAAACACTCTTCGTGATGCTTAAAATTAATCTAATTAAATATGAGTCATTTGTCAAAAAAAGAAATACTCTGCATCCACAGAATAGAACGTTATCCATAAATAAAACTCATCTATATAAGTAAAAAATTCAGAGAAGGATAGGTCAGTGGCAGAGAAGTTGGAGTATATTTTAAAACGAAGGCAAAGTGTGCTGTTAGAGAGTTATTATAGTGTCAAAATTTTTTAACAAATTTCAAAATGCTAAAGAAGATTCAATTTGTGTTTTCTAGAACAGCTGTCTTGCTGTCACTGTGCTGTTACGTGTTCATCATTTCTGAAGTGTTATATTGTGGTGTGACAAAATTTGTCAATGGTTCAGTAGTTGCATTTAATGTTTCAGTACTTGTCATGTCCCTTATCTTGTGGATTGACATTTACCGAAAAAAACAAAAATTCTCTGAAGTAATCATACGTCTAGACCAAGCAAATAACGAATTAGGAGTAAATGTTTCAAATTTGAATTTAACAAAGCAAGTAATAGCAGTATTTTGTTACACTAGCTTGCTTCCTATTTTGGTATCGTTCTGTAGTTTGTTCGCAATGCAAGAAAATAGTTTAAATTTTTATTTGCATTGTTATTCATTTGGCAAAAACTTGTCGATTCGGAATGGTTATGTAAATAGGCTAGTTTTGCTAGCTTTTCTTACTATAGAAAATTTTGCTCATTTTTATTTTTCGAATATGGCAATCGCATTAATATTCTTTTTGTACCAATACTTGAATAGAACCATACGAGTCTTTGATGAATCTTTAAAGGACTGTATTGACAGCGATAGAGAATGCCATCAGATTGATAAAATGTTTGAAACGTACGTGAAAATTCGAAACGCTTTTGTGTATGTACGCAACATTACTTCGTTTCCAGTGTCGCTGATCCTTATGCAGAAATTCTTAACATTATTTTTTGCTTTAAGCGCAATGCTTTCTAGTGATACAAGGCAAATTCTTATCGAGATAATCGAAAGCATTTTCTTCGCTTCCAACGCAATTTTAGTGTTGGTGCTTCTAATTATGTCTGGATCAAAGATTAGAGAGGCACATGAAAATATACGGGAACACTGCCTAGATTGGTGGATACGCTGTCGAAAGCACACACCGCCAACAGAAAGATTGGAAGTGCTGTTGTTATTGAAATCATTTGCAGAACGTCACGATATGGCGATGACTGCGGCTGGTGTAGTTTTCTTGTCTAGAAGTTTGTTTCTACAAATGTCAGCTGCTCTTGTAACATATGGTGTAATTATGATTCAGCTAGCTCCAATTACTGAACGATAAAATCATCCCTAAAATTCAGCGTTCATTTAAAAAAAAAAAAAAACATTCGAAAGACTGCTTAATGTTTAAATATGAAAATAAATAAATAAATAAATCGGAACAAGACTATTTTAAGTCCCTGCTATTTCTTATTTGTATCAAAGTGTTAATTTTTCATTTATTATGATTTATTAGTTTGGGGTGAGAAATACATAAATAACTTAAATGAACTTACATTCATGATAAATTAAATTCCCTCTAAATGAGAATAAAGTAATCTACCCACACAATCACCCAATAATTTACAAATCCATAATTTACGAATGCACAAGCTATGCCTGCATTTTCCAAAAATCCAAACACTTGTTAAAAAAAAAGGGAACACAATTAATTTGATAAAAAAGATCTAGCTAATTTTATTACATACCCAAAACTAGTAAGAACATTTTTCATAAAACTTTTCTAAGTTCATCACCTAAAATATTTAATATACTTTCTCTGGAAGTGAAAAATTGCTTGAATATTTTTAAAAACTACTGAAAAAATTTGCTTTTTCTATACCTAATATTGGAGATTTTTCTTTCTCAGTAATTTAAACAACATCTGATATTTTTCTGCATTCTGCATATTGTATTTTCATAGTTATTAATACCAAATTTTATGACTGAAACATTCAGCTTGTAGTAAGCCAGATGGGTATTTTTTACGAAACCTGAAATCCTAAATGTCATCTATGAATTTTAAATTTTATATTTGCACTTTTTTGTGTTGCATATGTTTCATTTCTTCTTTCGTGTGTATTTTTTCCCGTTACCTTTTTTTATATCATAATTCATCATATATTTACCTCCCTGGGCATTGTTTTGCCGCATTGAAATGATTGTAACAAATAATTTTTATAATATTTGGATAAGATATATAGATAATGACTTATTATATAAAGTACAATTTTGATTGCTTAATAGTGATACTTTTCCAAATAGATTAGCTAAGAAATTCACTGTAAGTATTGAAGGATAAAAAAATTTAAGTGATTAAATTGTTTCGTTTTTGGATACTTTGATTTTTAGCCAAGGAAATTACAATGAGCTATAAGTTTTTGCTTAAACTTTTTTTTTCATCATTCAATGATATTAAACACTTATTACCAGAAATTTGAAACAAAGAGTTGTAGTTATTAACATAATAAACAGTTAAAACTAGCAAATAAAATAGTTATCTGGTCTTCACACCACGCTCTCTAACCGCTTAACCGTGAGTGGACTTTTAAAGCTTTGAAATTGTCAGGAACCAGTGGAATATTTCAACAATAAAATAGGTTCCAAATCACTAAGTCAAGATCAATTTAAATGTTAAGAATATTAATTTGAAGCTTCAAATTCTTGTTTGGTAAAAAAATTATTAAAATAATTGGGAGAAATTCAGAAGATATTTAGTAAATTTACTAAAACTAAACAAAATTTAAAGTAGTAAATAACTTTGCATAACTTAATCAAACTTAAAAACCATGTTAATTCAGGATTTATGGAATATTTTAATAATTGTTTTTCTTGGTTCAGCCCATTTGAAAAAATAAAATCAACGTGGCACTTTGTTAATGCAATCCTGTGAAATACATTAGCATAATAAAGTTCATTAAATCGTGTTATTAATGAGAAAAATAATTTTGATGAACACATCATAACATAAAACTAGTATGAGAATTAGATTGCAATTTTTTTATTTTTGCTTGCTTAATGACAGCTAAAATACTTATTTAAAAAAAAAAAATTTGAGGAAAAAAACATGCAATTTTTGTTTAAAAAGAAAAGCTGATCAATAATTTAAAAACTTATATTAATTAGATTTTTACTTTGTTTATTTATTTAAATATTTCAAAAATTTACAAGACTTCAAGGCAGGTAAATAAATTAATTTTAAAAAAAAATATTAAAAAAAATTCCTAAAAAAGTAGAGAGAATCAAAACAACTAAAAGCTTTTACTGTCATAATATTTATAATTTATATTGAAACACTAATATAAAATTCTGTATTCAATGTCGAACTTAGGGGGAGGGAGAGAAATAATCATAAAAATTCCCAAAAACTGCTGAGGACTTGGTCTTTTGAAAAATCTAGTGTTCTTTCATTTATTTTTTTATTCATTTTTTCGCTGTTACTAATTTTAAAAAAATTACAAAGCAGATTTTTAAGTGAAAATAAGCCTTGATAACACATGTGTAAGCTAAAATGTTAGTATGCTTCTGAAAAAAGATATTTCAAAAATTAAAGTGTAAACTAAAGTTTAGAGGAAGACCTTTCCAAAGAATATGAAAATAAGAAAATAAGAGGGGCAAATAAGAAAGGGCCCACAAGAAATTTTATTCTGAGGCCCATAGTCTTGTCCACCTTGGTTTATATTAATAAACCATTTCATGCTCTTAATATTTACAGTATGAGAATGACAGATGAATGAGTTTGATGAATTTGACAGATGAATTTTGCAACATATTACCCCTTTAATATATGAAGTGCTTGTAACAATAATTAATCCAAATTCCAAAATTGTTCAGAATTTTTTTTCTACCATAAGTATATTTAGTGAAAACACCAGAATTTTTCAAGTTGATATTTGGAATTAAATGATTTTATAAATTTTGCTCCAATCTAGTGGAAATTCTGAAAACATGTCAGATACTCATGTGGAAACAATCATAACGCTAATGCTAATATGTTACCACGCTAATGCTAATATGATGTTAATATGTTACCTTTGAGAAAAGTTTAGCTTTAAACTATTCCCCCCCCCTCATATAAATAATAATCGACTTCAAATATAATTTTTTTTTACAAAATTTTAAATTCCACACATAATGAAAGATACAAATATTTTTTAAATAATATATCATGTCAATTTACAGAAAAAAAAGAAAAAGGAAGGCAAGGAATAAATATTGATCTAATGATTGGGCTTTTATGTAAATATGCCTTAAATATATAAATTAATTGAAAATATACCTTATATTTCAGCATAATAAGGGTCCTTTTTTGACGAATTCAGTCATTTAATACTGATACGTTTATTAAAAGTCATTCTTATTGCGAGAATTATGATGAGATCAGTTGAGAATTAGTATGACTTTGAACAAAAGTATCAATATTAAAAATAATTTAAGAAGCACTATTACAAATGCAATTTTTTCTTCATAACATTAAATAAAAAACCGAGACTGCTAACTTTAAAATCCTAACTAGAGGAAAGTTTAACAATTGGGTTATTAAACAATGCCTCAAGGAGTGAAACAGAAACATTTTTAGTCCAAGTTATCACGTAAAATCTTTCAAATTAATATTTCAATAGCAGTTGGGGAGTAAAAAAAAGGAATAAATTGAATTGAATGTAGGGTTTAGTGGCACAAGGTAAAAAGAGGGAGTACTAAGAAGAAAGCAAGTACCAAACTAACCCCCGTATTCACTGTTGACTCTGATCTACTGCGAAACTCCCAGTTCTGAAACCTCGGTTTAGAAAAATTGACCACGAGTCAAAAAGTGTATTCCTTATTATTTTTTGACCGTCAGTTTCGTAACAGCAGGTTTCTTAACTCTCTGTTAACTTGCACTCCGGTGGTAGATTTATAGCCTTATTAAGAGTGTTTGTTTTTAATTTACGTTGCTATTTTTAAAACAATTTTTCTAATGAAAGTAGAAAAAAAAAGATTGCATAAAGTAATTAAATTTGAATCACTCTTTTACTGAACAAATGAAAAAGATGCTAAGTTTCGCTTTCCTAACGGACTTGTATTGATGAGCAAAAGGGATCTGAGTTTTATTTATTATGAATTTAGATATTTTATTATTATGGATATCATAAAGCCGCACACAAACATAGAAATAATACTGAAATTCAATTAAAAATACTTTCATTTTACACAACGATCAAGGGGATTATGCTAAAATCATTCTCATCCTTATTCGCATATTTTTAATCTTTTTCTTTTCCTTCATAACATAATATCAATAACTTAAACCATTGAGAAGATAGAATCTTCTTTTTTTAAATGAAATTGTATAAAATAAACTTCTGTGCTCAGGTAAGCATAAATCAACACGTTCCTATTATTCAGAAGTTATAAATGACTATTATTGTGCAGTCATTCGCCGATGATAGAGAGAATCACCGCCAGGGATATGGTGAATAAGACAACAATTTTTTGAAAAGGCATAGGTAATAATCAGAACAAATATTCCAAAACTTTTAAAAAAATCATACATTTAAATTACATTAAAAATTTAATTATTTTAATAATTGTAAATGGAAATATATCAGTTACATACATGCCCCAGATGTCATAAAGTAGCCAGGATATATCTTTAAAAAGAAAAAAACTAAAGACGGACATTTTAACTTCATACAGTTTTAAGCAATTAATCTCTTCCAAATGATCATCCTATTTTTTCAAAATGCTCAGCAGATTATTTATAAAATTCTAAATTTCCTGATTTGCAAAGTTATTTGATGCAGATTATTGTGTAGTTCAAATGTTACCTCAGATTAAAGTTTGTACTGATTACATAATCTTTATTTTAGCATATTTTTTAATATATATTTCAAATAATGTATATGTTTTTAATTTTATTAATAGTTTTATCCTCTAAANTAGTTTTATTTTATTAATAGTTTTATTTTATGGATGAAAAAAAAAAATTAAAATGCTATTCGTTACCTTCATATCTAAATATTGCACATTGTTTTGTCTGTTCATCTCTAAGCTATTTTTTATTTTTAGGCAAGATCTCTCATCTCGATAGATTATCAAAATCCATAATCATTTTATGAATTGTATTCTTCTTTTTTAAATTTTATATTTCTTTCAAGCATCGATTGTTTTTTTTCCCTTTAAAAAAACAAATAAAAGTTAGTTGAATAATTGTGGTCACAATCTGCATTATCCACTTCTTTTTTTTTACTCGAGCGAACTGAGCGAAAAAAATTGACCTCATTGAACATAATATCAAACCGAATATTGAATATCTAATTTCCGAATATCGAATTAAATATCAAAAGCGCCTTTTAATTTTCAATTTATTAATAAAAACTTATTTGATATAAATTAGTTATAGTTACATCTAGTAAAAAAATTGACCTCATTGAACATAAGAAAGAAGCAACCGAACATAAAAAGTGTTATTTTTGAAAACATAAATAAATAAAAAATCGCCTATTGCGCATCCGCAGTTACTCAAACCGGGAATATCTTCAGGTTAAAGTTAGTTAACTCTGGGTTGCAGTAACTCGCAGTTACGTACACGGTGAAATCAAATTTTGAAATCTAACATGGAGTTGCTCTCATAAAACCTGTTTTGAACTGTGACTGAGGTTAAGGGTCAATGGAGAATACTGGCGTAATATATTTTATTCAAATTAAATCCATTTTTTTCGCATGCAAAAATGGTAATTGCAAATGATTTTATTAAGCTAATAATATTGCTTACCTTATCAAATTAAGTAAAACACATTTTTTACGCACAACACTACATATAAGTACAAAAAAAAACAATAGAAGTTTCTAACACAATAACATCAATATAATATTCTATTAAATCTCATTAAAAACAACATTTAAAATCACAAATGGCAAAATTTCTAAACCCAATATGCGTTTCCATTTTAAGTTGGTACACCTTCATCAGTAACTCAAGTCGCAGGATTGCAAAACAGAGATGATTTAAACCGACAGAGATTAAGTCACACTATAAAGATAAAAACACAGTTAAAGGTAAAACATTAAATTGACAGTAAATGTTAGAAAATTAAAAAATTTATGATATTTAAATGTTTGAAAAATAAAGTATATCAACAAGGTCATCAATAGTTCTTGATGATGTGGAAGCTCTAGTGAAAATCCAGATCAAGGCATGAAATACATTTATGCATGAGGTGAAAAAAATCAAATCTACCACTTTCTGTCCAGCAAAGTTTTGTGATAGATGAGCGGTAAAGTTTCGGATTCATAACGTAGCCTTCATGTTCTTTGAGTCAAGATTTAAGTGCTCATTTAAATTACCTTGTGTATGGAAGTCCACTCTGAAATGAAATTTTGTAAATTATTTGTTAATGCATTCAATTGGTTGTTTGAGGTTTCAGAAAGTTATTTCAATGTTCAGAAAAAAAAAACTTAAAGTTTGCGTTTTTAAAGTATTTTTGAAATTTGTAAGCTATTTTTTGGAAGAAAAAAAAGGGCACAACAAAATTACTTGTTTTGGATTTCATATATTCAGATTTAGGAACTAGCTCACATCATGTTTTAGCTTTGTTATAAATTCATTTTCATTATTTGCCTAGTTTTATAAATACTGCAAAAATATACTATAAACTTCATGAAAAAGAAAATAATCATGAGGAAAATTTTATTTTTAACTACATCCTATTAGAAAAAATATTAAAGTTAGGAAAACTGAAGTCAGTCAATAATATTTGGCAGTTGTTGCAACTTACAAATGTAAGCATTATCTTGATATTATTTAAATGAGTTATAATAAACCGATACAGTTATTTAAATTTTTTTATGATATAATTTAAAGTTTCATTTTGATAGATAACTTTTATGTCATCAAATAACTTTTAATTACTTAAAAAGAATAAAATACTACTGCCTGTGATGAAACATTTCTTTTAACTCTAGCAATCATAAAAATAAAAAAATACTTCATTGATTAACCCTTTAGTTGATTTAGTTATTGAAGTGGCTCCCATTATATTTAGAGAAAATATAAAACTTGAAGTTCAAAAAAGAAAACAAGCAATTAATTTTTAAATATTTAATTTACTCTTTAAGTGTAAAATATACATTTTATTTTTTAAACCATTCAATTTATCTAAGTTTCACTACACTAATTCTCACCCTCTTACAATTTTTGGATTTTCATTCTAATTTTTTGGAACTATCTTCATGATTAACTTTTAACCCTCATAAACTTTTTCAGAATCAAAATTTCAATGTTGCTTATTGCCTGCTAATGACAAATGTCGTAAAATTTATTCCTTAACCATAAATGTACTGCACAAGGTTTTCAAAAATACAATTAAGGTTTGTGCAGAAAACCAGAGTGGACTGTGAAAAAGTTTTCATGTGAAGTTGAGAAAAAGCAGTGATTAAAAAGTAGAGTTTTCTTGTTACAAATAAAAACACTATCAAAATGAATTTAATTTCCGTAATATTGCATTTTAATTAAATTAAAAATTTAGCAAAAACTATACTAAACATCTCTAAACTTATGGGATTTTTTTTCAGCTCAAAGCAAAAGCAGATCAGATACAAATACGCTCGCCAATCTGCATAAGAAATAGGGTTTTCCCTCCTAAACAGGATAAAAATTAATAAAAAAAGAAATGACTGGAAAACAGAAATATTAACTTCATATCAGAACAAGACTTGAATTTAGATTAAATAATGTTGTAAAATCATGGAAAGTGCAAAAAATTTGTTATCGGATTTTTAGTGAAAAGAAAATATTTTATTTAAATTTTTTGTTTTCCTTTCTTTATGACAAATATGTCAAAAATGCTAAAACGCAAAAAATCAAAAAAGTACACTTATTTCGGCCGTCTTCTATTTTATCCATAAAAGTAAGCTTTTTTATGAAATTAATTTGTCTTTGTAATCTATAATCTGATTGTTTTTCCCTTCTTGTTTTTGACTTCTTTAAAAAAATCAATGAATATTTTCACTTCATGAAGAAAAAAAACATTCTCGGCAAATAATCTTAAAACCAGAAATAATCACCAATATTTTCCCTCATTCACATTTTTCTTTGAATCAACTAGAGGGGAAAAAAACAAGATGTGTTGTAGGAAATTTACTATATTTATTATAAAAACTACAATGCTTTTGACTTAAAAAAAAAAAAGTAATCAACAGATTTAGGATGTGAAATGAGCAAAATTATATTTTTTATAATATACTACATAATTATTATAAGAATATTACTACATAATTTTGAATTGTTATCCCAACTTAACTAATTTATGCTACCATTAAAAATTTCTGATTCATATTTATTTTTTATTGAAAAAATGTTTAAGTTGTAATTTCCTGTAATGCGTATTTATTCATAAAACTATGAACAATATTAATATTAATAGTTACTTCAAAGTAATTCTATTTTAACCAAAAAACATCGAAACTTCTAATTAACTTTTAGTTGCATATTTCAAAATAGGAAAAAGGTTACAGTGGTTTTTTTAATAATTGCATTTCAAAACAAATTCTGGAATTCGAAAGAATGCTTATTTGAAAATTCGCTAAATAATAATGCAAATTCCTGCAGATTTCAGGGAATTAAATTAAAATGTCCAAATAAGTAATACATTTTTTACACTACATACAACTACTAATCAGTCATACAAGTGAGTTAATCATGATTAATCTCACCTAATAGAAAATAAATCGAAGTAACTATTAATAATTAATTAGAGTTAATATCTACTGATTATTAATAAGAGTTAATTATTATGAATTCCTGAATAAGTTTTCTAAATAGTGAATAAGTTTGAATGACTAGTAATTATTAATAGTAATTATATTTTCAGACTGGATTAATCAACTTGGTAAGTAATAGATTTGATTAATTAAAAACCTTTGGAGTTAATAACTATTAAATATTAATTAGTCAATGACCTTAAACTAGAACTAGGCCCAGCACCCAAAAAAACTTCAGTTTAATTATTACATTTTCATGCACTAGATGACAATGTTCATGGTTTAAGTACAGTTCAACATTAAGGATTCACTATGTAAAACGTGATAAGAATATTTACTCTAAATAAAAAAAATTATAATAATCTTGTTGAATGTTAAAACAAAAGTAAATAGTTTTGCATGCATAATTTAATATAGGAGAAAGAAAAATCATTTGAATAGTTCTGTAGAATAACAATTCAACAACTTCGGAAAACCTAACAAAATTGTATAAAACAGTCAGGGATAAACAGTTAACCATTTTTTTTTCACCTCTTAACAATAACATATACAATTTACTTCATTGCTATCATTTGCTTTGCTAACGTAACATTTATGGAAAAAAAAAAAAGCTTAATGAACAATAAACAAGTATTTTTCAAACACATTTCTATAGCCAATTTAAATATTAAGGGATTCAACTATGTATCAGAAAAAGTAAATATATAATTTTCATGAAGAAAATATTAATATCCCATAATTTATTTAAAAACATTAATTTTTAATACTATGTAGCAAATTTAACGTAATTTTATATTGGAATTGCCTTTTTTTTAACCCACTGTAACAAAAGATACAAGAAATATGTTTATCTAAAGGCATACATATTTGTTGTTTTAGATCAACGATGATCAACCTTTTTTAAAATAGAGCTACTAACTGGAAAGAAATATGCATATACAGATATATATACATACGATAATGTATAAAAAAGTTTAAAAAAAATTTATTTACAGGTTGATTATATTTATGCAAATAGCCCATTTTTTTTCTACGTAAGACTGAATAGTAAAGATTTTAAAGAAAACTACATAATAAATAAGATTTATTGCCTTTGAAACATTTTTTGAAACAAGTCAAAGGTATGTTATATATAAAATAAAAATGAATGCTTTTAAACATTTAATTCTAAATAAATTGCCTTAATCCAGTTGATCTTGAATGAGAAAAACCACGAAAGTTGGTAAGCAAACAATAGGTGGTGCCCCTGAGTACATTTAAAAAAATCATGAAAAAAATGAAAAGTTTTCTACTCAAATTTAGAAAAATGTAAATAGTGCAAGAAATAAATAAATGAATTTATTTTCATGAAGATCTAACTTCTTGATTTTGAGGGCCTTTATACTCGGGCCTTGGGGTACTGTCCCGTTTGCCCAATAACAAGATAATTAAGGTAATGAAAAAGGAAAATTAAGGTAATGAGAAGAAATCAAGACAAATTGAAAATCTATAAATAGATGACAAAATCCTTCAACTATTTAAGTTTAGTTATTGATTTAAAAAAAAGGTAGCAGTAGTGAAGATATAAGACAGAGAATAATTAAAGAAAGAACAAGTTTCAAAAGAACAAATTCTGCCAACACTACACAAATTCTGAAAAGCACAAATTCTGGAGATCACCAAATATTAAAATAAAAGTAAAATTAGTAGTTTACAAAGCAATTATCGGGGCAGTCTTACTGTATGATTCAAAAACATGGAAAGAGAAAAATTAGAAGAAAAAAAATCGAGATACCTTTCCGAACAAATGTTTCAAATTTATTTTTAAAATTTTCTGGCTAGATAAGCTAAAATGCTAAATAAAGAAAAAAGCTAAAATAAAGAAAATAGAATAAAGAAATTTTAACACAGAAATGGAACTGGCTGGATCAAGTACTTAAGATACCCAGAAAAAAAGAACATCTGTTGCTGTCACATGAGCCCCAGAAAGAAAAAGTACTAGAGGAAGACCCATGCTTACTTTATAATGCATGATGTTAAACAAGTCAAAGATTTTCATGCTTTTTGGGTGAGAACAAGCCAAATCTGCTTCTAAGTACATGATTAGACAGAGAGATATGCTGAAGGCCTAATGTGCCATAACAGAATGAAACTTTAAAAATGTTTATTAAAATAAAACCTAAGTTTGTATCTTAGTTTTATTTATTATATTTTATTTCCAATCTCCACTGCAAAGACTTACATTTAAAAAAAAAAAAATTGCTATCTGCATAATTCAATGATTTGCCTTCATATAACATTTTTTTTCGCTTTTGATACATTTTAGCATGATTAAAAAATTAGAAATTAAATAATTTTCAGAAATGTTTTTTCCAGAAGAAGCAATATCTCCAAAAAAGTTAGCTTTCTCTGTTTTACTGAGTAATCAATCAAAATTAATTAACATTTCAACAAAAAAACTTAACATATCATGATTAAGAGTTGGATTACGAAAAGTAGACATATTTATAAGATGCTTTGCATGTTTTCATTTAAACATATAATACAAAAAAGTACATTATATAAAAAACGTAATGGAATAAATTGCAATTTAATCTTGAATTAATACAACTTGAAAAATTCAGATTATTTTTTAAACTTACCATAAAATTTATGAACTGTTCTTGAAAGCAATTTTTGTAAGAAGTATCGACTTTCTGCAGGCTGCATTCAATTCAAACTTTACTTTATTAGTTTATTTTCAAAATCAAGAAACTCACCACTTAAAATACAAAAAAAATTTTGATTAGAATATTAATAAAATATTTTAAAGGTACAGTCAATGGTTAAGCATAAAAATAAATGTTGGTAAAACATCAAACAATTAAAAACTAATTTTTTATATATGCTAGTGCAGAAATGTAAATCTCACTCCACAAATAAGAGAAAAAGTATAAAGCAACCAAATAATTTTTACCTAGATCTTGTACATTCAAGAAGTTTCATAATTTACAACTTTAAGATAATAATCAAAATTAAGTCTAGATGTATAAAGTACAATAATAATTCAAAATTACTCTACACAAAGCTTGAACGTATTATCTTAGTCAAAGATGTACCCAGTACATTTATTTGTGTTTAAATATTTACCTACACATTATTCATTAGAAGAAATTTNTGGTCCCGATCGTTCCGGATAATCGGTTCCCTACTGTATTATCTTAGTCAAAGATGTACCCAGTACATTTATTTGTGTTTAAATATTTACCTACACATTATTCATTAGAAGAAATTTTATTGAGCGTCATTTCAAAATAAATTACTTCATATAAATTATTTTCCTGAAAGAGTGCTACAACCCTTCAATGAAAAATCCTAATTAGGATTTAGACTTGTTTACCTTTTACACATTCCCAAATGAGAGAACATGGGAAAATGCTTTCTTGCCTTCCCACTTGTATCACCTCTTAAGTTTGTACACAAAAAATTAAACAGTCTTACTAAGGCTTAACTCTCAATTCAATAAGATATATCTGGATTATTACTTGAAGTGCATTTCTCCATTCCATTTTTGTATTAGAACATAGACAAATTTAGATCCAGAAAGTTTATAAAAGAAAATACCAACACGGCAAGAACAGGAAAAGAAACAGTCAAATCATAAAACTAACATCAATCTTATAAAAGCATCCATAAAGAACAATTCCAATCCAAGAAACGAACATGTATGCCTAATATCGAGACTAGTCCAACACTTCGGAAATAAAACTGAATCCTAAGTCAGGGTTCGATATTCCCACTTACCAGCTCATTGTTTTAGGCAAGTAAGTTTCAACTTTTAAAATATTAAGCTTTAAATTAAAATACATAAGCTTTGATTATAATGTTTGAATGAGATGAAGTGAAAAAATGTCAAGAAATTGCATTTTTCTCCTATATAGTACAAAGATTTTCACCAACAAAACCATTGTTTCTGAAAACATTGAAATCATTAGACAACCTTATTTTGATTTAATAATATTATTATTACAATAAACATGTTTAGATTTTTAAGTTACTACATTCTTTAAGGGTTTCGGACACAAAAAGTTCCTCATACTACATCAGATAACATTTTAAAAATTATTAATAGTTCGGAGCAAAATTTGTACCTGCTGGTAATTTCTGAACAGAAATTTCATGCCCTAAGTCATATTTTAGAGTAGGAGTCAGGGAACTGGCCTTGCATCAAAAAGGTTCTGGGTTCAAATCCCGGGCAAAGGTTTGGGTGTTCTTTCATCTATACTATTTGTCCTTACAGTGGGAGCAATGTTAACCTACCTAATATGGTGCCCATGTAAGAGAGGCCAACAAATCTGCCGTTCAGATAACTGTATGACGAAATGTCATTCCTCAGGTGGGCATTGGAGGAAGAAAAAAAAAGTTACATTTCAGTACGGCTGTTTCAAAGATCTATCAAGTGAAACAAGAAAAAGAGAAAAAAAAATTTTTTATATGCAATGTCATTTCAGAAGCTGTCACCTATAAAATCTTAATAATAGCCTTTTTTATGAAGCATTATTAAAAAGAGAGCAAAGGAGAAGAGTTACCTTTTGGAAAAATTAATTATATTTCTAAGAAAAATGCAAAAAGTTTATCAAAAGTAAAAATTTTTTAAATATGCTGCTGTTTTACTTATAAAAAAGCATCAACAGTACCAAAAATTAGATACTATTATCCATTTTTAGTTCTGAGTCTTTCATTTTACCATTTGTGATCTTTATGTTGTTTGCCTACACAGAGTCAAGTAGTCTCAAATTTAAGTTGTACATACAAAAAAAGTATCAACCAGACTGACATTTAGGTCTATTGATCCAAACAATCAACATTGCATCAACATTTAATAACAGTTCTATCTACTATCTATCCTATCTAATAGCAAACATTTTTACTAAAATATTTCTACTCACACATTAAGGCAATATTTTATGTCAGAACTCTTAGATGATCCGTACAATATCCTTTAATCATGTAGTATACAGCTAAGATTTATTCTAGTGGATCGACTTGTCAAATCGAAAGCATGAGGGTTTTTTTTCTACTTATGTAACCCTAAAATAAAAAAATTATAAAAAGCAACATACTATAATTTTTTGATCAAGTAATAAAGTGCACCATTTTTAAAATTTAAAATCATTTTAAAATATATGATTCTAAATATATATTTCAATCTCGAGACATAAATTTATGAAGTTATTTAATTTACTGAACACGACAATTTAATTATTATGCCCACAATTTATTTCTGTACAGATCTAATAGTATTTATAATTCAATTTACTTATGCAGGGCTCCCACTCAATTTCAGGAAAAAAATTGCTTGACTTTTCCAGATATATATCAGGTAAATTTCAATGAAAATCCAAAACATATTTTATCGATAACATTAAATTTTGCATCAGACAACTTTGACTTTTACCTGTAATGTTAAATATTAGATATTGTGAGCAAAGAAATATCATTGAATGAGGATAGAAGCATGGAAGTTTCACTAAAAGGTGAAATTTTAATAACAAATAATTGTTATACGTGTCAAAATTACTTAACTCTAATCTTAACAACTGATTACAGTAACTCACAATTCTGAGATTGGTCATTTTCCAGCTATAATGTAGGAGTATACAAAGTTCTTTTTTAAAAATTGCAATTTTCTCTGACAATTCCCTGCCGTTTAAAGAAAAATAAATTACCTGATAATTCCAGGTTTTTCCTGTTCCCCCTTACTTGCAGGAACCCTGTTATGGAATTAAAGGAGAAAGCAATTTTGTTTTCTTCATGAATGGAATTTTTAAGCTATAGTAACCAAACTGATCTAGTCTCTTTAATGAATAATCCTCTTTTAAGAATAATAATGGATTGAGAATTTTTATTGCAAGGTTTATTTTAGGGGCATGTCATCTGATTTTTATATAAAATCAGATGACATGCCCCTAAAATAAACTTGACTTTATTGAAAAAGATCTTAAGATTGATAACAGTTGCCAAAAATATAGATACCTAAAGAAAACCAAGACCCTCAAAAATAAAAACTGAAAACAATTCGACAAATTTCTTGTGATTACTAAAGCTTTGACAGCCCAACTTGAAAGAACCCAATAGAAGTTGAAAGAAAAGAAAAACGATATTATTTCTCTGAAACTCATAATCATAATACATCAATCATTTTTTACCTACAGCTAAAACCAAAAATTTTCAAAATTTGCAAGATTTCACATTTTAATTATAAATACATTATTATCAGATATCAAAAAAATTTAAGAAGAAACATCAAAAGTTTTGAATATAAATAATAAATAAATATCACAATTCTTCATCAAAATATTTTGTTCAAAATAAAACATATTTAAAATAAATGTATACCAAAAATTTAAATTTCAGACTAAATAAATAAAAACTCTGTTTTGAAAAAAGTCTCTTCGATAAGCAAAATAAGACTCAAACACTATGTTAAAAATTTGAATTTATTTCTGTACAATTCAATTTATTCTGTTCTTGACATTGTTTGAACTCACAAACTATAATAAATTTAGAAATAAAAAAATTGCTAAAATTATTTTTTTTTTCTGCATAGAAATTGGCAACTGAATCTGTAGGATTCAACATTCAAACTGACATTAGCGAACTGAAACAAAATACACAAAATAGTCCACTCACTTGAACTTTATCAGATTAAAGTATTAACAAAATAAATTTAATAAAATGATCATCTTTAAATTATTAACAAAACTACAAAAGTATTTTCAAATCAATTTGAATATATTTATATATTATGTTGACATAATTAGAGTAAAAATAAAGTAAAAAGTCAAAATATTGAATTTATTTACCTTAAAGACATTTATATACATTTGAGGCAACTTTATTTTTGTCAATGTTACATACAGTAGCTTCATCTTAATGTCAATCACTCATATTTCAACAATCTATCAGTCATTTGTATATATGTGTGTGTACATATATATAATTTGAAAACCATTTTGCATTGAAATCGTTAGTAGGGCTATATTTGATCACTAAAATTGTCACTTCAAGTTTGGTGAGAAAAATGCAAATCTTCTTTTTGTATGCAATACATGAACATAATTCTAGCTTTTAGCATATTAAGAATTTTAATAAAAATTTCGGCAATGTTAAGATAAAAAAAATATTTAAAAAACAAAACATTAAATCAATGACATCTTAAAGATGATTCTAATTTTTGAACAATGGAATTAATAATTTCAATGTAAACTATTTGCAGTGTCATTTTTTAAGAATCCTAGGCCCATCTTAAAAATGGGGACTTTTTTTCTCAGAAAAAAAAAGGATTTTTGAATTGTTTTTAAAAGTTCTTTTATTACAAAAATGAAACCAAATACAACATTCTTCAATGATAAAATAGATTTAACATATTTTTATTCCTTCTACCATTATATTTTATTACATTTATTCTAATTTGTCCATTCAATTTAAGAGACCATAGAAAACAATTCTGTTTGATAATTTCTTTTATTTATTAATTTGTAACTTTGTTATAATAAGGTAATATTAGAAATTAAAATAGCAAGACAGAAGGTATGTTTTTCTGTAAAAAAAGAAAAGTTCACAAGGAGTTATATGCCTCCCTCCCCAAAAAATAACACTGAATTTTTTTTTTTAAATTTATGCAATAATTCATAAATTACATTTTACTTAATTTTTCTAAATCTCATTTACTTTCAAGTCATTTTGTTTTTAAATTGTAAACAGATAAATTAAAAAAAAAAAAAAAAAAAAAAAAAANAAAAAAAAAAAAAAAAAAAAAAAAAAAAAAAAAAAAAAAAAACTTTACCAGATTTTATAGTTTAAAAGGGGACTCTGAGCCTACCCTTAGAACAGCTCTGTGTATTCACAATAAGTGTAATTTTAAACATTCTAATAAATATATAATGTTCATGGAAATAAGAAAATGATCTTTTTTACATAAGTAACACATTTAAAGTGTTCTTACGATCTAACAATTCCATAATAATTTTATACAGAGTCATATAAGAGATAATGAAATACTGAAATAATAAATGTAGAGAAACTATGCAATCAGAAAGAATTAAAATATAAATATAGTGAAAGAAAATAGTTTTAACTGAAAACAAAAATTTTGAAGATCATTGAACTATTTTGTTAAATCACACTTACATCAATTTTAGAAAGCTTATACGGTAACAAAATTTATGAAAAGTTTAGCAATTTTTGCACATGAAACTAAACAAATAAAATATGTAGGTGCATTATTTTAATAAAACACTATTAATGTTGTAAATGAATATAAATAATATTGTAATGTATTCGACTTTAATTTATTTTTTGAGATGGAGGTAAAGGGTGTAAAGAATTGTTCTTAGAGAAATGCAATTTCAGTCATCTGGAATAGATTTTTTTAAAAAATTTTAGCTTTTAATCAAAAATATAAATAGTCATTAAGCATATTCCTGACTACCCTTTAAATTAAAATTCATACTTAGTTGAAATTATCTCTCAACTTTGATTATCAGTGCTTGTCTTTGACTCAAGGAAAATATATGATATTAGGAAAAAATATTTTCCATTTTACAACTACCAGTCTTAACTATACAACACATTAAATAAGAAAGAAATTTACAAGCAAAGACAAGTTTAAACCAGGCAGGAAAGTTACAGCAAACCTTAAGTTTAATTACATGACATTGCGAGTAACTCAAAGAATAATGGTGAATAATCATGGGTAGGAAAATATAACCAATGCCATGTTGTGTTAGGTTTAAATTTTCTATTAAAATAAATAACTTATGTCCAGGAAAACAGTCTACAGTGAAATGCAAGATTTTAATGAGCAAATACCAGAATTTTCGAGAATTCAAAAATAGGAAGAGCACAAACAAATCATTGAATTGATATAAAATAACAGTTCAGACAGTATGTATCATGAAAAATAGAAAGTCATTACAATAGATATAAAAAATTTTAGCCTTCTTTACTATTACCAACCGGGTCAAATATTCATAACATAATAGCAAAATAATTCATGTCAAGTATAACTTATTTAAGAGTTTCACGTCAGTGGTCATTTTTGTATTACTTTTTCTTGTGATTGATACGACCAATTGGAAGCATACTGTAGGTATAAATAAATAAAATATTTTGATACAATACAAAATAAGCATAAACTTTAAATTTAACTTTAATAAATCTTTACATAACATTTTAGCTTTTGAAATAAATATATGTTTTAAATATTCTGTAGTTAAGATACACAATACTTTTTTTTCTCTGGTCACTAGCATATAAAATAATATACCAGCAGTAATTTTTTTTCCAATATAAAATGCATTAAATGTAATGCATAATGTTAACATCAATGTAAAATATCAATCTTAAAGTATTTACTTAAAGAAAAATCATGAATTATATAAAGATTGATAGTTTTGAAATAATTTGTTTCCCATAAAAATAAACGGTGAGAGAAAAAAATTGGACATCACACAAACCAGTTTTTACAACACAGTTTCTGAAATGATACATTATGTTTTTAAATTTTTAAGGGTGTAATAACATGTTTTAATAATGAAGAATTGCTGAACAAGATTGAAATAACAAATGATTTCAGCTAATAATTATGATTGTTGAAGTTGTGGTCTGGGATTACTTTGTAATGCCACACTAAGAAATGCTAAATGTCCCTTAGGACATTTGTTCGCATAATGTCCTTTCTCACCACATTTAAAACAAGTTACTTGTTCTATTGGTCTATATCCAGTTTTTAAACTATCTTGCAACTGTACACTAACTAATTGTGATTGTGTACTAGGCATAACTGCTTTATTAGTTTGTTGTTCTTCTCCTGGACGAAGTTCAATGGGCAAATTGGGGCAAGAAATAGCTTTATGACCAGGTTCTTGACAATAATGACAGGTGATTGTTGTCTTTTTGGGCAACGATCCAGGATCCTGAAGCGGCAAATCAAATTTAGGATGCATAAATTTACAACTTGGTCCTTCTATACAGAAGCCGCAAACGTAATTTGGACAAATGACTCTACGAGTATGTCGATGCCGGCAGTTAGGACCATGCCTACAAAAACCTCGATCATACCAAGGACAGTCTTTTATTTTCGCCTCTGGATCGATGTGCAAAAAAGGGCATTCTTTATTACTGCAAGCATTAAATCGAGAATAAAAATAACACTCCGGCATTTTACTCATATCATATTCGTGTAAAAACTCGCACTGATCACCTTTTTTGCATAAACCCCTGAGCCAATGTTTACAGACAACAGTGCGGTCTCCTTTAACATGACGAAACGGACAAGCTGGACCTTTGCTACATAAACCTCGTAAATAAAAATCACAGATTGAAGACCCAGATTTGTCCATTCCAGGGAAGGGCAATGGTAATGCTCCTAATTGTTGCTCAAGAGCGATTTCGATATCGAACCGCAAATTATCGGAGTAAGCAACTATATCCTCCATTGTATAGATTTTTATTGAATTACAAACAAATACAAATAAAAACTAATACATAAAATACATGTTCAAATGTTGTCAACTACTGATTTTATCTTCATCTGTACCGCATCTTTCTTTTTTATCTTGTCTCATCGCTTAAAACTGTTGTAAACACGCTGTATGAGAATTAAAAATTCTAGTGTTGCCAACTTACATTACTTTAAGAAAGAATTTTAAAACGATCAAAAAGTCTAACCTTTTTCCTTTAAATTTATGCACTGAACAATATAATAATGAAATTATGTGATTTCTAGAATCAATAAAAGACAACAATAACTACATTCAATATACCTTATATCCAACCACTGAATGATTGAACATTCAGCACTTTTCTTACATATCGATACAATATCTTAATCCTTTCTATCTTTTTTCTTTCTGTTTTTGTTTATGCTGGCATAGTGGCTACAAAATATTTTGTGACGTGACCGGAGATTTCTTTTTAATTTTTCAAAATCTGTAAAATTAAACATGTTTAATGAGTGAAACATAGCAATTTAAAACTTGTAATAAGTCAATAATTTTTTTCGTATTTCACTTCTACTATTAAAAGATATGGCAGTGAGTTAATACACTACGCTAATATTTTCATGTGTTAAAATTTTTATATATTGTTAAAATTTTGCTTTAAATGCAGTTTTAGACATTGTTAAAAATAAATTTATGAGGATACTTCCATGTCGGAACCTGTTTGCGTAAACTGCATTCATCAAGGAGCTAATTTTTTTTTTTTAAACTTCCAAAAAAGAAAAAAATTGGCTGCCCTGAGGTTGTTACGAATTAAATCCTCTGTTCTGAGATATTTTTTAATCTCTTGCATGCTAAGGCATGATGATTATTTTGGCGTAGGTACCAATACGAAGATCTCTATAAATATAGCAAGGACTTTAAAATCTTTTTTGCAGACTTTCTCATTGGTTACCTTATTATTCTCAACCATTATTTATTTCTCAGTAATTAGACGAAACTAAATATTAATTAAAACTAATTTCAGAACAATTTCTTGTATTTTCTTTAGAAAATATTCTATTTTTTGTGTATGTACCTTTATGGAATCATACAGGGGTACAATATGACTGGAACATTCTGGAGCTTTCTGGGAAGCCTAGTCAGAATGACATCCCTGAAACTTAAATCTGATTAGAAGATTTCCATATTGGTACCTGCACTTAAATAATAGAAGTCTTATGGCTCCCAAGTATTAGCACAGGAGAAAGTATAAAAAAAAATCACTGAACGGGACAATAATTTATTGGCAAAAGCTTGTAGCCAACCAATTTTTTAAAAAATTGTTTGGTGCATTGACGATTGTAGTTGGCTTGAACAGGTTTTAAAATGGAAATATTCCTTGTGAATTATCTCTTTTTATTTTAAGGGACATTTTCATGTCAACATTTATTTGCACAAACTGCAATCATCAAGGTAACAAAGATTTTTGACTTGCAAAATTTTTTGAAAAAACTGTTGTAATTTGCTCTTGGGTTGCTACAAGATGTACCCTTTGAATTGGCCCCTTTCTTTGATTCTTATTTCTCATGTGCCATTGCATAGAAGTCGCTCTTTGTAACACATATTTCATTGTTTTGCTCATTGTGACACATATTTTATTTCAGAATCTTTATTATCTAATTTGATATATCATGGGCTTGTTCAAATATTACGTTATACAGGGATGAGATTTTTCTGCTTTTTAGCGGATTTCCGCTTTTTTCCCTTTTATCTCTTGAATTTCAGTTTTTTTTTATCAGAAATTCAGATTTTCTAAAAATTTCACTTTTTTTTATAAGTATTCCGCTTTTTCAGAAAATTCACCGATTTTCAAAGAGAAACAGAAAATTCAAACTACATAGCTACCAATCCTTTCTCATTTTTACTTATTTGAACTATTTTCTCCCCTTTTACACGCAGCAGATAAGATTTTCCGAATTTTTTACCCGCCTTCCAGATAGATCCGATTTTCGTAGTTCAAACGACGCTGCTTCTGACAAGCCTTTTAGAGGTCCCAAGCCTGGAATCTGATAATATCTCGATTGTTATTC
>NC_092204.1:63295016-63316034 GCF_043381705.1 Parasteatoda tepidariorum | reverse complement strand
TTCGAAAATTAATTTGTTTTATTATAATTTTACAGTGCTGAGCATAATCTTGTATCTATTTACAATTTAAAAACTCCTTGAAAAAGTTTTTTGCAATTAACGGACCCTATTTGCACAAATTCATAAAAGCATAACCCTGGTTGAAAGAATGTGAGTAATCTTTTCACGAAAAACGGACCTTTCACAAAATGTCTGGACAGACCCCTGATATATATATATATATATATATATTTGCAAGTAAAAAGATATTAGTGTATTTAGTAATCATTACTTAACTCCTCTGCTACCTTGTCAGATAAAATTAGTAAATCATAAAAGCCTTCTCTTTTTACATGCATGTGTAATATTTGAGTGGGTTCCCTATTTATATAGGATATATATTATATACAGAGACTGACTGTTATAGATTCTCCAAAGTTTCAAAAAATATTTTTCTTAGTGGTAGTGCAGGTCAAACATTTATATAGCAGTAAATTATAACTAAAGGAATTTGTATCACCATTAAACATAAGTAATCAGCGTGCGTAGCATTTTTAAAAAGTAGTTAAAGGTGCTTATTTCAATTTTCGTTTTTTTAAAAGCCCTTTAAAGTGCTTTTTTCATTGGGTGTTTTTAAAAAGTGCTTAATTTTCCCTTACTCAAAATGAGATTTTTCCTTACTATGTTGATTTTTACTTCGAATTATGCAAAAAGACACAGTTCACATTGTTCTATTCAACGTTTTCATAAAAGTGCTTAAAAAAACTTTTTGAGTGCTTGAAAAGTGCTTATTTTTTGTTGAATAATTTGGCTACGCACCCTGGTAATCTAAACAGTATATAAGGTCATAAATACAAATGCTTTAGTTTTATTATTTTTGTTTTTAAATACCTGTTTAAAAAAATTCTCCTCTAGTTCACTATCTGCAAAAAAAGTAATTTGTATCAGCCTCAAATTGTTGGAGTCTTTGTATAATGTATGATGAATACAAATGGCAAGAATCTGAAATTAAATTTATAAATAAAGAAAATGAATGAAAAAACGAATAGCGGAGAATAACTATGGAAGATAAGGATATAACAAATTAATATTAGTAGGAAAATATGGAAAGCATCACTCTACTTATTTTCCAAAAATTAGTTTTCAATTGATGGAAAAAAATTTTTTCAAAGAATTGAAACTACCTTTTTTGAAGATAATAGAATAAAGCACTACTTTATAACATAAAATATTCTTATATCCAGAAATTTAAATCTTTTTAAAATGGCCCTTAACAGTTAATTTCACTGATTTTGAAATTTTATGAGATTCCATTTATGAAAGGCAAACTAACGTTGGAACTCAGTTGTGTTAAACCTCTTTTTACACTGTTCGCTTTGATACAAAACTTATCATTTTGTAAGTTCATTTAAATTGTCTATTGATCTCACCTTTACAGTGTGAAGACTTCGTGTTCCCATATGAAAATGCTCTGCAGTACAATATTAATTATGAAAAAAAAAATAATAATTTTGTTAGAAATTCAGACTTGTTAGTTTTTAAAACTGTGCCAATTGTTATTTGCCAAGTATATTCATAGCTTTGGAGTAACATCATTCTTCTTTTATAGTAACTTTTTTTCTTTCAGCCGCAAAAAGGAAAACAAGGTACAAAAGGCCAGAAACAAATTGTGGAGGAAAATAAAGAAACCTTAAAATTTTACACAATTATGGCAGTAGGTGCTGAGGTAAGAAGAAAATTAAGTAAATTCAGAAAATTTTGGTTTAGGTATTTTATTGGTTCTTTAAACATTTGACTCCTCTTCGTATAGCTTTTCTTATTACTTATTTTTATGGCAAAATCCTTTTATTCTTCACTATACTTCCATTTAAGATCCTAAAACAGCTGTCAAAATTAATTTTAGTAGCCAGTGGACAATTTTATTTCAGTAAAAAAGCATTCAATACTAATAGATTGATTGTGAAATTACTGCTAATTAAAAATTTTAATGAACCTGATATAATAATTTGAAATAGTCTCAGTTATATATTTTTATTGTTGGTTATTAATTTTCAAGTTTTGTAAATTAATAATATTTACCACAGTTGAAAATTAAACATATGTATAAAAATGAAATTGAGAAGTCTGGAGATAAGATTCAAACATTCTTCATATAGCAAAATAAATAAATGGAAATAATTTCAATAGTTATGCAATTATCAAAAACGGATTTAAAAGAAATATATATTCAATCTTTCTCTCTTTTTAAGCAAAATATTTTTGATAGTATTAAAAAAGAAGTAAAATAATGTTTTTATAGAAATTATTTAATAATCATGTAAAACTTTTAGCGATGCTTAAAAGAAAATATTAATATGCATAATTTTTTAATGACTGTTACAGATTTTTTTAGCTTATTTAATTTTGTTGGAAACATGCAGTTTTTTTTTATGCAAGATCATAATTAAAATAATAAAATAAAACATTTTTTTAAAATTATTTTCTGCAATTATTTGAAGATTAATTAAAATAGTTCAATAACTGTAATTAATATTTCATTAATCAAAAGGTAATATTATTTTATTATCTAGATCGTTGAATAGAAATTTTGAAATTTGTTATAAAAAAATTTTTCTTTAATAATTTTTTCTATATATATAAAAGAGATTTCCTAAACGAAGGGTATATTGAGGTCTGAACATCCTAGTATGTTCTATTACTATTTTAGAATATCTTTCCAGAACTTCATCATAATATTACTTCCTTTTATTTTCTAAATTTAGACTTTTTCCATAAAATTAAATTCTTGCATTCATAGTAATGTATATTTTTATTTTAAGTTGGAATTAACTGATGTAAATGAATCTGTAGTCATTTGAAATGCTTTAATTTATAATGATGATTTATAAGAATATTTGTCCGAAAATAATATGCTTAAATAAAAGAAATGGATAGTTAAATTATTGTTGGGCTTTAACTATATAAAATAACTATCTTAAAAACGAATAACTATGGAAAATAATTTAAAAACTGCTAAAAATATTGTAAGCTATGTATAATTTTCTGTGAGCATTGCTATTCTAAAATTCGCTCTGATCCTTGGAATTATTGTGTCCCTTAACTTCACAGCATGGATTATTAACTAATTTTGTTATTTGATAAGTTGATATTATGTTTAAAATCGTTTTCATAGAAAGATTTTATGGACTGGTATTATAGATTTTACCTCTAGTTACAAACAATGTAATTACGAAGCTATTCCTTTATTATTAAAGAGGAGTCTTTGGTTTTTTAATTTTTTACAAAAAATTAATTCAATTCTACTTTTTTTTATTTCTATTTATTAAGCTGAAGTTTTTCTAGTCAATTTACTGAAAATTTAAAATCATTAATATGACTAATTGCAAATAATAGGTTTTGTTAATAAACATTGATTTGCTGATCAATGTTGCAAAGTTTATTTGCAAGATTTTCATTGCCTGATTAGTAGGCTGGGTTGTAAAAAAAGGGTAGAGGTGGTTCTTGTGTAATTATATAAAGTGAAACAATTCATTCTAAGATAAAATAAAAATCATTCTGAAAAGAGCATGGATAATTTTGACAGTTTGAAAACTGCTTTGCATTTCCTATAATTGCAAGTTTTCAAACATTTTCTATCTTTAACTCTGGAGCTCCAATACACAACCTAATGCTGAGTTCAATAACCAATCTATCAGGAAACTATTTCCTATAACATGGATTAAAGAAATCAAAAAATTGGGCATGTTTTTTTCATGCGCTAGACTATTATTGGTAATAAATAAATGTTATATAATAAATGTTGGAAGTAAATAAGTAAAATTATACTACAAAATAAATTGTTTTTTTGCTATTGCATTTATATTTAATCATGTACTCGTGTACATTTAATCATAATACTTAATAAATTGAAAGAAGTTCGGTTCATTCCTCTAAAAAGTTTATGATACAAGTTCTGTATGGAAGGTATTTATGTTAAAAATTATTGGTTTAAATTCTTACTTATATGTTTGGTTTCATGTTTATTGTTTTCTTTCTAGCTTCTTTACATTATACCAATGGTGACTGTATTTTGGGAATCCTATTCTCTATTTTTAATTGTAAGTCATAACCTACCTATTTTGTTCTAGTACATTATTTTGTTATTAGTGTCTAGCGTGCTACTTAAATGTATGAAGCAATTGTTTTCCATACTATCAATATGTAAATTATTTACAATTTTTTCTATGATTTTTCTTAAACAATATCTGTTAAATAATTCGTTAGGGGAAAGAATACTTGAAATTTGAAGAAAAAACAAATATTTGTTATTTGATTACCAATGTTTTTAATGGAATGTATTTATTAATATTTTATTTTATTTTACAAAATGTGCGTTGTCTTGGATAAATATAACTTTTTCATAGACCATAAAATAAATTAGCTGTTAGAGAATTCCAATATATTTTACTCTCCAATATATTTCTAATAATCTTACTCTTGTTTCCTCTTTCTCTTATTTTTGTATCAAAGTACTACCTTATCATGATCACTTTTCTAATTTAAAAAATTTAGTCTTTTCTTCATAATTGTGCCATTTTTATTATCAGATTTGCCAGAAGGCTTTGACTTGAGATAGACAAAAAATTTATAACTTATGTACTAGCAACAATCATAAAGACAGCATGTTATTCATTAAAAAGCATTATTTCATTTCACTTGAAAATTAAAAGCATTAACAAATACCTTTATTAAATTAGTTAATTTAATGTAAAATTTCTGCAGATTAAAAACTTATTTATTTATGATCAAAAATAAAAAGTAATAAGTAAGTTATTTGTGTAAATAAAAGGTTTGTCTAATATTTAAAAATCCACATTAAAATTACAGATTTTGACATCTCTAACAATTCTTTTATATTCTGGAAGTCTTGAATTTATGCGAGGAATGGCTAGAGCTACGTATTCTGAGACTGGGCAGCTCCTTGATGGAGGTATTGATCTCAATATGGAAGCTGGATTTGCAGAGTAAGTATCTTTTCTAACTAAGTACATCTGGTTTATTTCAATGTCTGCAGATGAATGATTACAGATGATACCTTTGGCACTTAACAGCTAACAGCTGATTTTATCAGATATAAACTTTAAAATGAATATATGTGCATGTCTGAAAATATTCAATTAGCTTTCAATTACTCTTTTCCTAATTAACTTGATTCCTTATTGCCTCAATCCCTATCAAACAACTAGATATGTAATCCTTTTCAAAAATATTTAAGTTTTGAAACCTCTCTATAATATTGCTGGGGAGGGGGCTCATTGAGCTGTCCTTTGGAATTTGTCTCAAAGTTATTTTTAACCAAGCATTGAGCCCCGGGGTAAAGTTGTAGCGAAATTTCACCCATTGGATAATGTTGGGGAAACTGGTTTTTAAATGCAGGAAAGCTTGCAGCTTTGAATTCGAAAAAGCTGTGATTAACGCTTAGAGAGTTAAAGATCAATATTAATTGATTTCTGGCTCAGCGCTGTAAATTATTTCACTCTTTTATCCCCCCAAAAAAGAAGAAAAAAATCATTACAATTTTATCACTCCTTTGCCCAACATACTTGCATGAAAAATTATTTTCTACACATTTATATACTTATTTAAAAACAAACAGAGAAAGTGAGGAACCCGATCTAAGACTGAAACTTTCAGACATTGAGTTTATTTGAATTTCTTTCATTAGACAAGCACAAATATCTTATTAAGAGTTCTTTTTTCAAATTTAACCTATACTTAGTTACCAGTTAGTTATACTTATTGTTATAAATTGTTATTTTTGCTGCTTAGTTATATTTGTTGCTAATATTTACAGTTCATAAAGGTCTGTGCTTAGATTTTTTACTCTTATGTTTTCACTTCCTGATGTGCTTTCATGACTGTACTACATGGAAAACAAATGTTTTACTTCTTCGTGTGGTTAATATGATAACGACTGCACAAGGTTTTCACTGATTTCCTTTGAATTTTAGAAAAGGTTCACAAGGGTAAAAATGTAGGGAGCTGAGTAAATTGTTACATTTTTAGTAAAAACTAGTTCTGTAATGCCAAAAAATGTAACTAGGTAATTGATATTTGTCAGTATTGAAAGGGTATGCATGCTGAGTTTATTTTAAAATTGCAAATTTAAACGAAAATTAATTTAATTCTAAGTTATCTTTTTTTCTAACAACGATTTTTTTGTTTCTTTTATTTTGGCTACCTTTTTCATAATTTGCAACTCTTCTGTATATTGTAGAAGCATTCTAAATTTATTCCCTCCACTGTGATTCAAATTTTCTGCATTTAAAAAATATACATTAAGATTTTATACCTTTTTTCAAGTACTTTGATTTGAATTTTACTTGCTTTTAAGAGATGTCCATAATATTATTAAATCTCTCTATGGATTAAGTTTTAGTAATAATTTAAAATCTGTCTGGAGGTAATTTAATCACACAAACCACAGTAAGAATGAGTTTGGGACATTTCCGAATAGTCGGCAGGTATTTCCATCGCTGTCGCAAGATGCGATAGAAAACTCATCCCAGTGCTCCATTTGCATTCTCCTCACACATATATCAAACCGCAACTTGACACTCATATAATATGCATATGCTTCTGCTCCAAAAAAAGGAAGTTCCATCACCAATAATTGGTATGACATTATGTGGCGCCATCACACCTTTTATATTTTAAACTTCTGCAGCTACATCAGAAAGGATTAAAAATAAATCTAATTAAATCATCACTTCCAAACTAAATGTTTTTCTATAAAAATAGAAAATTATTCTAATTCAATACTTGATATATAACTATTCAATGTTACTTAAGACAAGCAAACAAACAAAAAAATCTAAATAAATACTTAACCTATAAACCTATATATAGTTTTTTAACACTACTTATATAATTACTTAAGACAACCTTACAAAATGCATAATAACTATAGTGTTGCCAATAGATAGAGAAATATTAGAGTTTAAGGTGCCACATAAGAAAACAAAGTATATATATATAGAGAGAGAGAGATAATGCTGCATTATAAACATGCTGATTTGCTTTAATCAGCATTTGAATGACATTTTTTTTATATATTTTTATTTATTAAATCATTTGTACTAAACATGTCTTTGATTTAATAATTTATATATTCTTATGCATGCGGCCAGTTTGACATTTTTAGTCCTTATCACCATTCCATTATTTTCAAATATTTTTTATGGAGAAATATATTACCTCACGCTTTTCATTCTCTCCTTAAAATTTGTATTATATTAATTAAAAATAATAAAAGTTCATTTTATAAAGTAATTTGACACTGTAATATATTGTATACTGTTGAACTACAACAATAAATAATGCTGAAGTATGGCATTTTCATATTATAGTGGGCTAAAAGGCAACTCAGACTTTTTTTATCTAGATATTAAGTCTTTATTCACATTCTAAGTGGAATTGTAAAGTAATATATATGCATTATAGTAAGATATTTATTGAATGAAACTGGATAATTTTTAAATGTTAGCCTAAAATATTAATTATTTGTTGAGTTTTGATGAAAAGTTTTTGATGCTTTAATTAATTTTAACTGTGACAACACTAAATAGTATTTTTTAATTAAAACATTTTTGTTTTGTTTAAACCTAAAAAAGACCATTTGAACTAAAAGCCCTAATTTTTTTTACTTTTGAAGGAAAAGAAAAACAGTTTTTTTTTCTAACTCCATGCTGCATTCACCAATTTGTATGTATTAACACTACATCAGAAAATTATACCTCAATTTAATAATTTTGTGTGTTCTGAAAAAGAGTTAATTTCACAATGAGAAGGTGAATATTAATGCCTCAATTCACATTTATTATTATTGTAGGCTGTTCATCAAGGGTAATAATATAAAGTTTAAAGAGTAATATTTGCTTTGAGGAAATTTCATATTTTTTAACAAGAAATAAAAATGGTTGTAAATCAGTTATAAACTGTAAAGGATATGTGTGTGGAGCGAACAAGAAGTATGGTTTTCAAAATTCAACATATAAGTTTTTTTTGTATGAACCCCACTGTTGCAACGAATAATCCACAATGATAATTGAATTATAAATTATGATTAGCTTAATAAATAGCGTTGACAGTTTGAAAGTGCCAGATATTTTAATTATCTAGCATCATATTTAAAATGAAATAATCTTTGCATCTAAGCATTTTTCCATCTCAACGAATAACAAGAAAAAGAGCAAAATAATCGTGACAGTAAAAGTTTCTTTTTTTTCTTCTTCTTTTTTTTTTTTTTTAATGGAAAATTTTTATTCCTAATGATGTATTTCATTATAAATTTATTAGATTTTATAAAACTAGTGGTCAAAACTGTAAATGGTTATTTAACTTGCCAAAACAAACAACTTTAATTGTACAATGTTGGGTTAAAAAGCCAAATGTGAACCAGGAAAAGACATCTGCTCCGTGAAGATAGAGAATACAGTAAAGACATAATGGAAAACTACGAATTTTTATTATTAAACGCTTAAAAACAGATCCTCAAATCTTCACATCAATGATGGAATGAATCACACACTTGGCATTTGTCTGCAACTGTTACATTAATTCAATCAGTTAGTGCCCACGGTAAAGTCGCATATGATGAAATCTTACCGTTCTTTGAATTTCCAGTCTCATGCATTAGTGTTTATCAACTTTTTCTGTGTTAGAATCTTATCTGCAAAATACAACGTTTCAAATACTCCAGAGAATTTACCCTCTCGTGTCTCGCTCTTTGCCTTCGTATTTTAAGAGTAGTTTCTTTTGGTAAATTACATCATTACTTACAGCTTTGATCATTCTGATCAACACCCTCTATATTTTTATTCACATTCATATTTTAAATATATTTCTTTAACAATTGGTTGATGTGTAATATTTTAATATTTTTTTTTCCAGACATTTGAAAGATTTAATAATATTAACTGCAGCAGTTCAAGTTCTGTCCCTGATATCGACCTACTTTTGGTTGCTATGGCTAGTGGTAAGTGACTATATTTTTGTCTTTCATCTGACCTTTTTTAATAAATAAAAAAAAGAACTGTTTTCAATAAATGCTTTATTTCTTCAAATATCTTTTTTTTTATCAAAAACTTTGCTAATTTTTAAGTCATGTAATTCTCAAGCAGTGTGAATTGTCCTAATATTGCTTATTATTTGTTGTTAAAAAAATCATTGATTTAAAAAAGGAGCCTACAGTTTGTTGAGTGCTGCTTATAAAACTTGGTTTTATTCTCACTAAATTTTAAAAATAATAACTAAGTTTTTTTTTAACACTGTTAATGGAAAAATTTTTTGAAACCTCTTCAAAATTACCTCCATTTGCAGAAGTAATGTGGCAGTCATATGACTCCTATGTAACAGGGGTCTGTGCAAATAGAATATAGAGTGGTATAGATTGCAGCAGGAAATATTGTTTTATAGTTTTTACAATCAATTGTGCTAACTGTTTAGAAATATACTTAGAACTAGGTGAAGTTAAAGTTAGTTTGCGCTTGCAAAAAGAGCACTTGCTTTTTTAAAGGATGTGTAATATCAAATATTCCCATGGTTTATATTGTATCACTTAACCTCATGGTTCATATTTATCCATTATGTAATATTGAATAATCAATTTTACTAAACATTTTAATTAAAAGAACTGCAAAAATTCACTTCATTCGATCCATTATTGTTTCATAAGAAAGCATCATAAAGAGTCTATTTAATTGATTAAAGATGTATAGATTTTATTACGAACTGTGGAATTAATTTGCATTAGCAAGAGTGAAAATTCAAAGCATTAAATGAGATAAATTTCTACTTATGCCAAATCCTGGTAATTAAGCAAAACATTTTTAATTCAATATACAACAGTACATACAATATACAACAGTGCAATATGTAGTTACAATATTTTTAATGACTATTGAATTTTATATTTCAGGCTCCTGGTAGAGCTTTTTATCTTCTATGGGTTAATATTCTCTCACCATGGTTCTTTAGCCCAGCTCCAGAAGTGGATGAAAAGAAACAAAAGAAATTAGAAAGAAAGGCTAAGCGGCGTTAAACACACTTACTCCAATCAATATTAATTTATTTTTCCAATTTTGTTATTACTGTGTTTTCTTATGGATTTCTATTTTTGTTTAATCTCTTTTCTAATTATGATTGTTATAAAATTACATTTTGATTATTATTTAATATTTTACGAAAGTGCCTCTTTGATACTTATTTGATTTGTGTATTTGCATGTTTTATAATTCAGAATTAATATATGTATTTGTATCATTCAACTTGAATTATTTATGATGCATTGAATATGCATGATTATCTAAAGTATATAATCCATACATAAATCTAACATGACATAATAATGTATCATTAAAAATAGCATTTTTTTTAACTTCATGATAACTTTGATACAGTATCTCATTAAACATTTCATTTTTATTATAAATATTATTTAAATATAAATATCTGTAAAAAACAATAAACTATTTATTGACCTGTAGAATTTTTTTTCTCCTTTCATTTACTTGCATAATGTTACAGCGTTAGTTCAAAAAGAAAAAATAAATGCTAACTGCTACTCTTTTTCTCATTCATCAACCAAAGCGACACTTAGTCTTAAAAATAAATTAGTAAGAAAAGATAAACCTGCAACAAAATTTTTATTATAAAATATTAGTTACAGCAAATGTTCTTGTTGTCTTGTAAATTTTATTTGTTTTAGTTTCATAAGATCTTTCCATTAAAATTTATCTAAGGTATTGAATATAAATGAAAATTAACTTTTTATTTAATTTCCTATAATGAAAGTAACAATATTGCCATTTATGTATTTCATTACACATTTAATTATTCCAGTTATAAAGCAAATTAAAAACTATGTAATATTTTCTAAAACAGTTAAATTTTCTTCTGTTGAGTTATTTATAAATCAATCAAATTTTTTAACTATGCATCAATTGAAGTTATTATGTCGAAATCAGACCAATGTTATTTGTTACCAAATGTTAGACTTTGGTAGATGTGTCAAAAGCTAATAACACATTTTTTTTGTAGTAATTAAAAATGTTAAGTTTATTTGGTAATTACGAATCAGATTTAACAAATTGTCCTTGACTATCTGATTTTCCTAAATACTTTGAATAATCTTGATACCTGAAGTGATGCATATTTTTTATATAATATTATTATTTTATTACTACCTTCACTTTAGTAATTATCATACTATTTTAAACATTTTCCACAAACTAATTGAGGTATAAATTTGAATCATCATTCTTTTCCGGATAAAATATTATATTTAAAAAGAAAAGCATAAAGGTAACTTATAACTGGGCAATTTCATAAAAAACATTTAATGGGTACAGAATGTAATGTGAAAATTTTTTAATGAAATAAAATTTTTTAAGTAAAATAACCTACTTTACCTTATTGATTTTATTTAGAGTTTTGATAAAATAAAAAACAATAGTGATCTTGCTAAAAAAAAAAAAAATTTATTGAGAAAAAAACATTATCGCTTTTCCCAATCATTTGGAACTATGTCTATTCTTTTTGAAACAACAAAAGAAAAAACATTAAAGTTAAGAAAAAAACCAAATGGACAAACTTACACACAAGTCCCCAAACTAATTGTAATTTTATATATTAACAATTTTAAAGTAATGGAAGTTTTAAAAAAATGCATCTTTTTAGAAGGAAAAATGAGAGAGCGTTTAGATGCAATTCGGTCAAACTGCTATTAATCCTTGCTCAAAGTAAGTATATTTATATATTATTATAGGGAAAATAACTGGTTTCTATTTTTTATTAACAAAAATCGAAAAACATAATTTAAAACATCCTGCTCCCATGCTCCATCATCACACTGTCTATCCAAAATTATCCTAATATCCAGTGCTACAGACTGATAATCCTGTACTCTGATGTTGATCTCCCTTTTGTTTCAATGATAGCCTGCACACATCTTTCCACTAGTTTTGATATATGACCATAAGTACCCATCGCAGCTGAAGTGGGTGCTATCAGCGATGATGGATGATTTGGCTGGTTACATAATCAGCATTCTTATTTATCCCAAAGGTTTTTGATAAAATACTAAAGTTTCAGCAAATTTGGCCAATATTCTAATTCAATGGGAATGAGAATTTTTAGTGGTATGAAATATACTAATTAATTAATGCAGACTTTCAAATTATACAAACAGTCTCAATATAGTTCTTGCTTGAATAAATTATTCTCTAATATATTGTTAATTTTGGCCATATATCCACAACTAAATATATTGAATTCTAAATTTGTAGTTTAGAAAATAAATGGATGTTTATTTTATAAAAGCTTGCGCATTTTTTAAGTATGTAAAAAAAAAATGTGTGCAAGAGCGCCGAGAAATCATTCAGAAAGGTGGGTCAATAAAATGTCAAAATCTGTTCGATTGCCGAAGGTATATCTTAAACGTCACTTCCTCTTTCGTTTCTGATGCGGACTGGTTAACAACATAAGGCAAGAGTTGTTTTTTATTATTATTTTTTTTTAAAAAATATTAACGATCACTTTAAATTTTTGGAAACCATTGTAAACAAACCATTAAATTAAAAACAATTAAATTTGTATGGTTCATATATGCTATTTTGGATTGAGAGAAGAGTTCAAATCAAAATACTTCAGTAGAAAAACAAAATTACAATTATATTTCAAACAGGGCACCTGAATAGGAGGTCGCTGTAACCTAACAAAGCTTTTCACTATTCCGCAAATTTTGCTTGTCTATTCATTTTTTCTCATCTCTTTTTTTTCTTCCGGAAAACATTAATGGAAATATTGACAGTAACACCTTCATTTAACCTTTATAAAAGTATGCAAAAATCTCGTTTCGGGTATCCATTTCTCAATTCTTATCATCTCCTTCCCTTCTTGCTGGTGAAAAGTCCATTTGTCAATCAATCGTCATGGAGCAGCTCCAATTTCCGAATACAAACGAACAGTTTCTTCATAAATTAAGAAAGCCCCCTCGCCCTTTTCTCAAAAAGTGTAACAGAGAATAGGTTAATATATTTTGGTTAGTAATATAGGCGAACGGTGTTCGTAGTTGAAAAGCAACAGCTGTTCAACGTCGGTTATAAAAAAAAAGTTATAAAATATGGAAGGACAGCGAGCCTTGGTGGCGCAGGGGATAGAGCTTTCGCCTCCCAGTGAGGTGAACCGGGTTCGAATCCCGGCGATGACTGGTTGATTCGAATTCCGCACCCAGCTCTCACCAACCACAGTGCTGACGGAAAATATCCTCAGGGGTTAGAGTCCCCTTGACGTCAAGTTAATCATGGGAGGTATTCGTGGTTTTCCTCTCCATGTAACGCAAAAGTGGGCCACTACTTGATCCAGGAGTTCCCTTGTCTTCTAGATTGGGTTTAAATTTACGAGGTTGCGGAGTTGAACATTAGTAGTCGTAAAAGCGAAAAAAATTGGTTGGCTATTCAGCTACGGCTATAGACATAGATTGAATACAAATTTAAATGTTTTACTTAAGAAATAACTAACTTTTGAACATCTTTCTATATTAAAAAAAAGTTATTGCCGTCGTTACCGTTTTATCAGAAAATTATCACCGAACGCCTTTCTCATTGTTAAAATTTAAAATCTATTATATAAAACAATGAGTTTTGCACATTTCTGGTGAAATAGTCAGATATTTAAATATTATTGACGCAATAATTACTTATTGAGCTAATTTGCTTCGAAGATGAAGATTTCTTTTTTGAGCCGCGTAATCCAGTTAAGTAAAAACTACTTGCTCGGGAATCTTCATTTTTCTTTCTTTTCAGATTTGTGTCTGTAAATATGTCTCACTTCATTTAGATTTTGAGCTAGTTTTGAAGTAATCGGAGTAACAAGTTTTCGGATCTTTAGAAAAACTGATCGCAGTAAAGCTATAATCTTTTGCAACCCCGCACCCTTCCTTGTAACTGAAGATAATAAAAAAAATTTAAACTTTTTTAAATTAGTTACAAAGTTATTAATTTTGATTATTTTCTGATTATTTATGTATAACTTAAAAGATTAATGAAAAACGTGCATTTTTTCTGTCTTTTGTGCAGAACAAAAGCCAAATATTCTCCTTTCATTAAAAAGAAAAAACGGGAATATTGTAATTATGGGACTCTATGTTAAAATTTATGTAAACTAATACACCCAGAGTTCTGTAATTTATTTCTTGCTTTCAACTCCCTCTCCTCCCTTCCTTAATTTGAAAATTTAAGCGTATTTATTACCGGTAAAAAAATAAAAGTCAGTTTAACTTTCAAAATTTTTCAATTTTAATTTCCGTTTTGGCTTTTATTTATTAAATTTTTTAATCGTTAAGGCTCCACTATTTCGTGATAACGGATCGGCAATTCGCACAGGCCGCCTTTACATCCTTTTATTTCAAGCTGGTACCCATCAATCTGACGCTGGGTTCACTTTCAGCCGCTACTGCGGATGAAACCCTTACTTCTCCATAATGACAATTCAGAGCCTTAACCACTGCACCATCGCATCTCGTTAACTAGAACAATTAAGTTTAAAATAGATAAATCAGTAATATATAGGTGGAAGATATAAGTTGTGAAAATATTAACAGCAAAATAGTTTTTATTATTATTATTAAAGGAAGTAAATAACATGCTTATGATTCATATAAATTAAGAGTTTTATGCGGCAAAAAGGGAGATTTCCGCTTTTCAATATAAGTTCGCGACGCCCGATTCCGTAATAGACCTTAGTAAGACCAATAAGGCTATATGAAAGCGACTGTTGGACAATGAATAAATCGGGAGTCAATCGATTACCTATTTGCGAACGAAAGATGTTGTAAAGAATTTCTATGCGGTTATGGAAAACTATGATTGGAATGATAGTACAACTTTTGAGTTATGCAACAAATTTAGAGATTCAAATACGTTTAAGATATCCAACAGGTAACATGACTTGATCATATCTATAAATATGACAGCAAGTTCGATTCTTCATTACTGAAGTAGTGAAACAGAGGTAGGCCCCCAAAGAAGTTTTCGCTCCGGGCCCAATTACGCTAAGTCGGGCCCTGCCAGCAACCGGCTGTAGTTCTGATTGAAGAAGATGAAATTAAACCTGTATTAAGTTTTTTGTCTTTTTCTTAAAACATCTAAATAGTTCCTCTTTTTTTAATTTTTTTTACTGTTATTGGAAAATAAATGGAAGGAGATGATTTCTGCTTAGAAACGTAGATAGACTGTCACAGTTACGTCTCAATAAAGTCAGAAACAATCACAGTTACATGTGTGACCGTTTTATATTGTCCCAAAGAGGTCTTAATGTGACTTTGACGTTACTTTATTTTGTGATATCACCTAAAAGTATCAGTGATTATTTATTATGGATTCTGACACTTGGTAGTCACAACTATGCATGCATTACTGGGGCTAAAGTCACTGAGAAACGTAGTTGCAACTTTGTTCCCTTTTAAGTCACAGGGGAACCATGTCACAGCTTGTCTTACTGAAGTCACGTACATACTTTTATGTGACTTGTCTCACGTAAGTTATGATTCCACTCTAAACAAGCCAGTCACTTAAAAGTCTTGTAATAAGCTTTTTGCGACTATGATCACTTAAAATTATTAATATGCAAATCGTCGCAACAATTACATTCACGGGTGTTACCAGTTTAAATAGTTCCTCTCTGAATATGACTTAAAGAAAATTGCTTCCGCACAAAATTGTTCCCGTCACACGCTCACTGAGTTAAAAAAAAATTTATATATGTTCAAACTATTCAGCAGTCTTTAAATAAATTTATTTTAATAAATTTGAAAAAGGAATTTGGATATCCATTAATTTCATTCCCACTCATTTTTAAAATAGATGCGTATGTTTATATTTTCTTTAAGATTCATGTAAAAAATTTCAATTGGTACACAATTTTTATAGCCACTTATAATGTTAAGATTTGTTTTATTCAAAACTAATATTGATAAGGAAGGAAAACAACACTTTTTTTTAAATTAACAATTCCAAAAATGGAGCATTTTCGTAATCTTTTAATTTTGAATAAAATGCTTTACTCATTTTGCATACATTTTGAGTAATATTTTTATATTAACCAGAAGAAAAAAAATCTTTTTTTTTCAACTCATAAAAACGCAAATAAAAGGAGTGTTAATACGATAAAAGACAGTTATTAAAACAATAAACGCTTATTTGATATTATATACAGCAAAAAGCAAACGATTTTAAAATCATGACAGCTGCCTCTTCTGGCGCGAGCTTTTTATTCCTTAATTTTTTTTTATTAATTTGGCAACATCTGAAGTTTGCTTCCAAAATTTAGAACAGTTGATTTTAACCTTTTAGAATTACTAGTAGCCTGTTACAGAAGTAACATTTAATTTGCTTTTTAAAAATGCAGCTCTAACCCTACGTATTATTCACCTATACCTTGAAAGATTTCGCTCTATAAAAGCATTGTTCTAAATATCTTTCATCCCTTTCCCGCCTTATTTCATATGTTGATATCAGGATTATCAATTGCTCAAGTAAGTAGAATTATTAAAAACAAACAATATCAGCAAGTTATGTGTATAAAAAATTCTGTTATTTGTCATAAATCCTTGAAAGGAATGTAATGTTTAAAATTTAATTATTCTCTTAACATTTAAATACACAGAAATTTATTCTGTAATTGTTATGAGTGAATTAGATATTCTATTTAAAAGGTCTTTTTTTTTTCAGTTATCCTAAGTAATTTTAAATTTTCTCCTAAATAAACAAAAGGTGAATAGCAATATTTCAATGTAAATAAAACCAGCTTGTTGAAAACTTGAGACATACAATATTTTTTTACGTGTTAATTGTATGTTTTTAAATCACATAATATTGCATTATCTGATTGAAAATGCCAATCAAATTACTGCATTCACTTTTTTTTCTTTTTTAGAAAATTAAAATAATTGCTAAAAAATTTTTTTTCGCAATAATAGTTATTTATGAGGTTCAATCAAAGATGCTACTAATCCTTTAGGTTTAAAATTTTTTGCTATTTAATATTTAACTAAGACATAAACATTAAAAGGCTGGTTTAAAAAATGCTTTAATATCATAGAGCTTTAATATTAATGCTTTAATATCAATTAATAGAACCGCGATGGCTCAGGGGATAGAGCGTTCGCCTTCCAAGGAAGTGAGCCGAGGCTCGATCCCGGTGATGGCTGGTCAATACGAATTCCGCATCCGGCTTACACCGACCACAGTGCTGACGTGAAATATCCTCAGCGGTAGACGAGTCATGGGTTAGAGTCCCCTTGCGGTCAGGCTAACCATGGGAGGTTCTCGTGGTCTTCCTCTCCACGTAATGCAAATGTGGGTTAGTTCCATTTAAAAAGTCCTCCACGAAGGCAAATTTCTCTCACTACTAGATCCAGGAGTTTCCTTGTCTTCTGGATTGGGTTCAAAATTACAGGGCTATTCAGTTTAACATTGTAGTTGTAAACCCAAAAATTGTGTCGGCTGTTCAACCACGGTAATATAAAATGAAATAAAATATCAAATAATAAGAATTAAAAATGAAATATTTTTCGAAAAGAGTATTCGAGAGTAGCCAAAAAAGAGGTTTAACTTTTTCGGAATATATTTCTCATTTTTTTATAAATTAATACTTTCGTTGCTCTTTGTTCATTTACCGTTGTCGTAAAGTAAAGTGTTAGGGAAAAGTTACGAAAACAATACATTAATCTGGGGCACTGGTACCCCTTCCCTTTTATAAATATTTTTTATCTGATGCTCCAATTACAAGCAAAAATTTATTTAGGCATTTTTTAAATAAAAAACAGTCCAAGAGTTATTAAAAAAATCTGTTAGATTATCAGGAATTCATTTGTACAAAAATTTAAAATTAAAAGAAAAAAAAAACGTAGTTTTAAAGAATTTTTTTTTCATTCTTATTTAAAAATATATCAATGATTGATTTTGTAAGGTAAAGAAATTTCAAGGATAATTGTTTCTCTTAGTTTAGTTCTAAATAAGTACGAATTTGAAAATTGCTTGGAAGTGAGCTGCATTTAGAAAAAACGCAGAATAAGACAACGGTGATTCATGTTGTATTTCATAACTATAAATTATTAAAATGCTAAATATAATATTTTTTTCATTTATTTTAACCTAAATTAAAACAAAATAAAGAGAAAGGTATAAAAACTTTATTTAATAGAAATTACGGATCAAAGGGTATCTTAAATATTATAGTGTAAAATAAGTGAAAGTGAATCAGGGTATGAATGGAAAGTATTCAAAATTACGGAAACAAAAAATTGTTATTTTACAAATAGAGTACCTGTGAATTGGGTATGGGTACCTGTAAATTGGGTATGAATTTCCGGTATTGTGCGTAAGAGAGCGAGGGGGAGATAACTCCTATCTATGTCACTTTTTATGGCAGGATGGCACAATTGCAAAAAAATAATAATAATAATAAATAAATAAATAAAAATGGCGCATTTTGTTCACCAAGTCGAAAATTAATTTACCATGAGGTGGTAAATTCATTTTATTTCAAGAGCATTTGTTTCGAATAAAAGTGAAATGTAACACAAAAATGTATAAGTGTGTTTTAGATGATTGCAAAACATCGTTAGTAGTAAAAAACCATGTTACAATGCATCATAAAGCTGATCCTGCCCACATCTTTTACAAATAGCCGTAAAAAAAAAAAAAGTCTTACAGAACTTTCGACATTAGTGCCTAGAATATATATGCATTTTTGCATATATTTTATACATATTAATTGTTGCGTTTTAGGGGTTCATTTCCCGGACACTTTAATGATTTTTTATAATTTTTTGAATCAAGAGTGGACTTTGATATTAATATCAATTTAATAGATAGGTGTCAAAATTTCTAAAAATGTATACATATGTTAAGAAATATGTATGAAACAATTTTAAATTTTTTCCTTCTCCTCTATATAGTTAGCGCAGATGTCGATAAAATAGATGATGGTGCAAATATATGAAGCGATTTAAAAAATTCGGAAAATACTATTTTCTATTTCTTTAATAGACATTGCTCTTCTTTGTTTTCTAATTAGTATTAAGAATTGTATTTTAGGAGATCATTTCCCGGACACTGTAATAATTTTTAATAATTTTTTTGGCTCAAGAGATGTCTTTGATATTAAATTCAATTCAATGGATGGGTGACAAAATTTCTAAAAATATATACATATGCAAGGAAATATTTATAAAAGAATTTAAAAAAATTTTTTGCTCAGATGTCGATAAAATAAATGATAATGCAAATATGATATGAAGCGATTTAAGAAATTCAGTGTAGTCTGCATTTAAAGTTTACTATTGTCAATTTCTTTAAAGAGCTTTGCTCTCCTTTGTTTACTAATTAGTATTAATTGCTGCGTTTGAAGGGATCATTTCCCGGACATTTTAATGATTTTTTATTTTTAATTTTTTGCTCAAGAGAGGACTTTGATATTAATATCAATTCGATGGATAGGTGTCAAAATTTCTAAAAATATATACATATGCAAAGAAATATTCATAAAAAAAATTTTAAATTTTTTCTTTCTATTCTATTTAGTTAGTAAAATCGATGATAATGCAATAATGGCATGAAGCGATTTAAAAAATTCAGTATAGTATGCATTAATTGCTTACTATTGTCAATTTCTTTGATCTTTGTTCTCCTTTGTTTTTTAATTAGTATTAAGAGCAAGAATCTGAGAAACTGTCACACCTAACATTATGGGGTGATTCATGCCATCTCAGATTTTCTTCAAAAATTTACCAGTTGTTATATACCTTGTCAAAAAACAAAATCTAAAATTTTTTGTCCCAAAGTTGAGTTTTTCTTTTTTATGGCCCCCCAAAGTTCAGAGCATTGCAGGAAAATTTCAGCGTTTTTGCACTACATGGAAATTGCAATGACCCACAGCTCTTAGCGCAAACAAAGTGTCTCCAAGTAATTTAAATATCTGAAAAGTAAGGATGTTGAACTTTGTAAAATGGATGAAAAGTTTGTGGCAAGTTGTTGCCACAAGGTCCCTGAAGGTCGTAAAAAGAAGCGTTTTTGCTGCTTTTTGCAATTTTCAACGACTAACTATAGCTTGCGCCTTCTAGTTGCCATGGCAAATAACGTGTCATTTGAAAGATATACAAAAACACTTTCAAAAATTATTTATATAATTGAGGCATATTTAATGCGCTTTTAATTATTTGAAGTTGAAACTTGAAAATTTTCAAATTTTACCTACATTTTAACGGTCATAACTTTTTGCGGCATAAATATATTGAAATAATTTTTTTACCTTTATTTTACTCCATTATTAGTCTATCCAAAAAAGTAAAATTTATTGAGGCATGCAGCTTTAAAAAAATTGCAACATTTTTTTAACATACCATGTTTTGGTATTTTCTTCCTCGAAGCAATTTACTCGAACACTTTACTTTCTATATACATTTCACCATAAAAATCGATATTTTTAACATTTTATTGTATATAATATTGTTAGTTATCCATTTAAAATAATATTTTATAATCATTGACATTTACAATTTGTATAAAACAGAAATACATAAAGTAATGCTGTAAAACATTTGTTTTGTAGCTACAAAATGCATGGGAATTATTTATTTAATAGTTCCTTGTATAACAGTTGGATGCCTTTTATGTTTGGGACAGTAAAAGGATCCACACCGTATAATTGTATATATATTCACTCCTTATTTATGAAGTTTCGTCAATTTCTCTTTTAATTAAACAGAGCTAGCTAAATTACTATATATTTTTCATATACATTGTTAATAATAATTCTTATTTTTAATAAATTTTGATAAGTATGAATTGTAAAAGTAGTTGTGTTTAGTTTTATTATCTAACACTCTTTTAGGACTAATCCAATAATTTACTTCATTAATTTTGGTGTCAAAAGTTAATTAAACTATGAACAACAATTTTTAATTTTATACATGAAAAACACTGTATCTCAACTCTT
>NC_092204.1:63250749-63294516 GCF_043381705.1 Parasteatoda tepidariorum | reverse complement strand
TTTTCCTGCAATGCTCTGAACTTTGGGGGCCATAAAAAATGAACAACTCAACTTTGGGGCAAAAAATTTTAGATCTTGTCTATTGACAAGGTATATAACAATTGGTAATTTTTTGAAGAAAATCTGAGACAGCGTGTATTTCAAGTGTGTCACTCTCTCAGATTTTTGCTCTTAATTGTTGCGTTTTAGGGGTTCATTTCCCGGACACTTTATTGATTTCTTATAATTTTTTGAAACAAGAGAGGACTTTGATATTAATATCAATTCAATATATGGATGTCAAAATTTCTAAAAATGCATATGCTGGAAAATATTTATAAAAGAATTTGAATTTTTTTTAGCTCCGATGTCGATAAAATCGATGATGATGCAAATATGATAGAAATTTTAGCGATTTAAAAAATTCAGTGCTGTCTGCATTTAATGCTTACTATTGTCAATTTCTTTAATAGGCTTTGTTCTCCTTTGTTTTCTAATTAATATTAATAATTGCTGTTTAGGGGTTCATTTCCCGAACACTTTAATAATTTTTTTATAATTTCTTGGCTCAAGAGAGGGCTTTGATATTGATATCAATTCTATGGATAGGTGTCAAAATTTCTGAAAATCTATACATATGCTAAGAAATATTTATAAAGGAATTTTAAATTTTTTCCTTCTCGTCTATATATTTAGCGCAGATGTCATCCTTTTCTTCTACAATCTTTTATTTATGAGACATTTTTAATTCACTTTATAAATAATAATCCGGGTTGACAAGGTTTAGGACAGAATGTATTAATCCATGGTTTAAACCCTGGTTTAAACCGTCCTGTTTTTATGACAGTTTTACCCAGTTTAGGACAATAAAACCCACATGTCCTGTCCAAAATCAGTTTAGGACGTCCAAAACCCCAACCCTGATAATAATAACCCTTAATTGAAATTTTTATATTATTATTGTAAACGGGCGATCTATTTTCTTATATTAATGAGGTTCGTACATACAATGTTTCAATTCAGTATATTTTCATCACAATTACGATTTTCATTATCTTAAATTGAAGTAAAATTGCTGATTATAAATACCTAAACATCTCTTCATACTAGTATTTTTGTTTTTTATTATAATTTTACATTTTTGGGATAAATCTAAAAAAGGACCCATTTATAAAGATTGTGGGGGGGGGGTGCACCTTAGTATATGTACACCACTGTTTTCAGGGTCCTAACACAATTCTCACAGCTCTAAGGTGGTGTCCTCAGCAGATAAGCCTACTTGATTATTCCGAGTAGAAAATTAGATTTTTTTAAAAAGTTTAGACCATGTTAAATACAAACAGTTTAAATTCTATATGATTATGAAAAGATTATGATTCCCAATCTCATTGCGCAACTAATGCACATCTTATCTTTAGTTCATTTTTAAAAAAGAAAACTTTTATGTTGTCTAAAATTGTAAAAATTAGAAAGTCGTGGGCGAAAATGATTAACTTTTTTTCGTCTTCCTTTTTAGTTATTTTTTTTTTTAAACTAACATTGCAAAAGATATCTATAACCATACTTTTATCGCTAAATTGCGTCACAGATATTACCAACAACTGTACAGCTTCCCACTCCTGTTGTAGAACTCGTTTATCGCACGAACAAGCTCTTTTCGAAATTATTTACAGCTCCGTCGCCCCTATCATTGCCCATCAAACTAAATGCTACTGAAAACACGCGGGAACAACAAGGGATCTTAAAGGTTCCATTGTTTGTGCAATATTGCTCGCCATGATGAATAGATGGTCTGCTTCATTTCAAAGTGTTGGCTTCTCTTTTTTCTTAAGGCCAACAAAAGAATTGCCACCGCAGAATCGTGACGTAATAATGGAAGAGGGGATGGAACTTTTTAATAAAAGCGAAAGAAAAACATTGGTGAAAATCATCCAAAAGGGTACCTCGGACTTCACTTGGTGGGTGGAGTGGACAAGATGTTTCTCAGAGCCAGCCTAAATTACCTGCTCCTGTTTCAGTACCCACCGTTTTGTGCCAATGTCCGCATTCCAGGTTCGTCTCTAATGGGCAGGTATTATAGTCTTGCTCACATAATGGAGGTTCACGTGGGGTCATCTTAAGGTGGGATCTGTACGTTTTGTAAGAAGTCACTGACGTTATTATTGTCTTAGCGGATAGAACGCCAGGATTCGAGCAACGGTTACCATTTTCAATCCAGCAGTAAAATGGTACGTTATCTTCCCACAAGAAATTGAAAAAAAAATCTTTTTGCTTTACTTAAAAACCATAGTTGTCACGAATTATCTTAAAAAGTAGTTTACTGTTTTCCATTTTTTGCACCCTTATATAATGCACCCTTATATATAAATGAAATTTTAATATTTCTTGATTAAATATGTATATATTTGTTTTTAACTGAGTGGATAGCATTCAAGAACAATTCAGTCTAAATCAGTAAAGAAAGGCGAAGTGGTGCGTAAGTGAAGTCAATGGCATCGCAAAGCTGTTGATTCGTTAAAGTCAATCACAGATGAATGTGGCTAGCTGTAAATATTTAAATAAAAGAAAATAAATTAAAATATGAATTCTGAAGCACATTATTATGTGAAAGGGGAAAAAATGATGTAGAGGAAGATTTATATTAAAAGTATTTTTATTTAAAATTGCAATGACAGAAAAAAATATTTTTGCCCGATTTAAAATTTTGAGGATACTTTTGATTGAAAAAAAAAGTGTAACGATTCTGAGGTATACAAATAAACAATTCCTTTATACAGGTATCTCCCTGTTTTATAAATCCTTAAAACAGCCTTATTTTCATAGTTATAAACACTATGATTTTTGGAATAATGTGATTTTTTTTCATGCCATTGATCTTCAACTACTCATGTTAATACGCAGGAAATATGTTTACTATTATGATAAATACTATTTAAAATATCATTAAATACACATAATGCGATACCTACAAGTGACGTAGTGTGGGTATCTCGATCCTGATTGGTTGTTGAAATGTGCATTTGCTTACGTTAGTAACTGATCTTTCCATTCTATTTCGAGTAAACCAAGCCCGTCAAGTATCAATTCTCTTAAGGGACACATTCTAAATTTCTTTCACAAAGATTCTCTCTCAAAGATTTCAATTCTTTCTCTATATATTTGCTCAAAGACTTAACACAAAGACAGTCGCGAAGCCATGTGGAACATAAACAAACTAGTTATGCAAAGTTGCCAGTTACATAAAACAAAAATATATCACAATTACAATAAAACACGTAAACAAATAACAAATCTAAGTTAAGTAAGAGAAGTAGACGAGAAAGAATTATATTTCAACTAACTCGATGTGCGATAAGGCTCTGTATTTAATTAATTTACAGTTAATTAACATTCTAACTTATGTAAAGAAACTTAGCTCAACTTTAATACGCCATTTTGCTGATAAAGATTAGCGAGGGCTGACGTCACAGGTCACACGTGTGGGAATGGGAGTTCTTCTTGAAAGTTGACACAGAATTTTGAATAAATATAATTTTCACAATTTTTTATTATTTTGCATTAATTTATCTCAAAATAGAGGGAAAATATTATATTTAATATTTTAAAAATTTTTGGTTATGAAATACATAATCGGGCACCGGTGTCCCTTTTAGGGTCAAAGATAAGATTTCTCAAACATGGCTCACTTCTAAACAATAATTTTTCAGATTTCCACTTTTTTGCAGTTATTTAGATCTAAGAGAAACAGTAATTCATCATTGAAATTATTTTAATTTACAAAATCAATTATTGTTATATTTTGAATATGAATGAAATTTTTTCTTCAAACTTTTTTTTATTGGATTTTATTATTTTAAAATAAATATAATTCCGTTAACCTTCAGATTTTTTTAATTAGACTGTTTTTTATAATTGAAAAATACCAAAATAGGTTTTTACTTGTGATTAGAGTGCCAGAAAATACATATACAGGGACATCGATGTCCTATCTGCGCCAAAGGATTAAGAGCACGATATACATCGATCCTACAAAAATCCTTCATGGAAAATTCTCTTTCAAGTATATAAGTAATCTAAAGTATAGAAAGAAAAATGACTTTAGTTAAACAAAAATTTCAAATATTATTTTTTTCTCCAAAATATTAAATTAAAAACATATTATGCTAGAATTAACTACTGTTATGGAGAAGGGAAGCAGTCCTGTCATAATTTATTTGCAGTATGTTACGAAAAAACATAGTTTATTCTAATCACATCTTTTTTTTTCTTTTGTTTAAATTTTAAATTAACTTACGTTCTTTAAAAAAATTGTCATGAAGGATTTTTACCGCAATAACTTGATCAAATAACTTGATTGAAAAAAATTTTCACAGCAAGATTTCCGTAATCGGAATTTTATGAACTCGAAAAAAAGTGCATATCTTTCTTTTTAAATCAGTTAGATTTTGCAGAACATTGGTTCTTTAAATTCACATTCATTCACCTATCGTTTAATTTATAATCATTTACTTCATATAATCACTTTTTCGTGATACAGAACAATTCAGTCATTTAAATTTCATATAATTACTTTAACACATGCATTTTATATGGTTGCAGTAAATGAGGCTTAGCAAGTTGAATTGTATACTAGAAATTATCAAACATTACAAAAATTTTCAAGTCACTGCATAAAAAAATTACCTGATTAACCATTATCATTAATAAAAGTTAGGATTAAATTTATATTTTATGAAAGATAACTACCATATTTATAGGGGAATCAAAACTGTATCCTGATGTTTTTCTAAAGGCAGAGCTTTCAAGCTAATTCCCAGCGATCTATACAAACATCACTGAAATTATTTTAATTATTTTTATGAAATTATTTTTATGAAAGATAACTACTATATTTATAGAGGAATCAAAACTGTATCCTGATGTTTTTATGAAGGCAGAGCTTTCAAGCTAATTCCCAGCGATCTATACAAACATGTTAATCTTTACACTACTATTATCGATAGATATCGATAACGTTTTAGTTTTGATCCAATGATATATTAATTTATGTCTTTTAATGTGTATACTTTTTTGAATTTATTTTTAACAAGAATTTTAAAAATACATATTAAAGAAAGTCATTACGGAGCACCCTGTTTATGAAATTTCCTTTAGCAGATAAAACAGAATGAACTAGATTGATCGTGAGTTATGAAATAATCTATTAAAATGTAAGTTTATTGTAAATTAATCAGCTGTCTGTATAATTGGAAATTAATTAACTCTATGTTATTTATTAATTTATGCTTATTTAATAATACTCAATTTCTAATTGTTTAATAATTATTTTTATTTAGTTTATGCTTTTTTTTAAAAATTGTCATTTTCGAATTATTTATTTATTAATTTCTTGTTAATTTATTATTATTATTATTATTTTACCAAATAAATTAAATGAATATAAGTAGACCTAAAATTTATTTTATACTTTTTGGCAACCTTTTAAATAAGATTTAATATTAAATATTTATATATTTCTGTGAAATGATTAGGATAATAATTATTGTTTAAAATTTTATATTTGCTTAACAGTTAAATTCATCAAAATAATTTATAACTTTTTAATATTTAATAAATTATAAATTTTCTTATTTATTATCAAATTTGGATTTTTTGTTTCATTCCTTTTTGTTGGCCAAACATAAAAATAATCTAAAACCTATTTTTTATCAGTGTACTTCTTAAAATTGTATAAAACTTTGTATTATACTGTGACTTAAAACAATTGAACAAAATGGGTAGCAGTAATAGCTTTAAAAATTAAAAATACTTATCAATTACACGGTTTTACTTGGAAATACTATAATTTCTATTTTATTTCTACTTCAATAAAGTTTAAAACACCAAAATTATTCGAATAGTAATTTCTTTAATTATATTTTTGTAATTACAATACAATAAGAAAAGCTAGCTTAATACATTAAAATATCGATAGATGGCAGCAGCTGTAGTTCAATAGTGGAATTTTTCTGATGATTACCGAACTCATCAAAAACAAACATTTGGAAACAAAAAAAAAGAAAAAAAAAGATGGAGGCAATAAAATAGGANATTATCAATTTTGGATTTTTTGTGAACTTTTTATTTTATTTTGCTGACCAAACATAAAAATAATCTAAAACCTATTTTTTATCAGTGTACTTCTTAAAATTATAAAAAGGTTTGTATTATGCCGCAACTTTAAGTAATTGCACAAAATGGATTGCAGTAATAGCTTTAAAATTTTAAAATATTTATGAATTGCACAGCTTTACTTAAAAATATTACAATTTCCATTTTATTTCTACTTGAATAAAGTTTAAAACACCAAAATTATTCGAATAGTAATTTCTTTATTATATTTTTGTAATTACAATACAAGAAGAAAAGCTAGCTTAATACATTAAAATATCGATAGATGGCAGCAGCTGAAATTCAATAGTGGAATTTTTCTGATGATTACCGAACTCATCAAAAACAAACATTTGGAAACAAAAAAAAAGAAAAAAAAGATGGAGGCAATAAAATAGGAGAAAGTATGTAGGGAGTGGGAGGAGGAGAGAATAATAACAAATGACTGATTTTTCGTAGTCTACTGCTCAGATGATAATAGTAGACTTTCTTTCGAAGATCGCATTGGGAGAGCGAGCGGTCTATAATCTGCTTTTTGTATTTGCCCTTGTAAAACGATAAATGCAGAACGCCCATTGCGGATGAAATCATGTACCGAATAATATTAGTCTCCAGTAGATTTCTAGTTTATTTTTCATTTTTTTTTATTTTTTAATCTTCTTTATACGAGATAGTTCGTTTTCTAAAAAAACTGATGACAGGAAAAGAATTTTAATGTAAACGGAAAATATTATGGTTAAAAATTAATTCTCAAAAGAATGAGTTACACAACATAGTATGTTAAATATGATCTTGAAAAGTAAAATATACTATATTTTTGATATAGATAAATGCTATATATATACCATAAAACAATAAAATAAGTAAATAATGCATAGAAAAAAGGGCTGCACATTTCATGGGGAACTTACATTTTGGATATAGCTCAAATTACAAGTTTTTTTTTTAAAAAAGTGGACATAGCTGAAAATTTAATGCACGTTTGAAGGGGAAAAAATGGATACAGTTTAAAATTCGCTTTTAAAAAACAATGGATCACCTTTTCAAAAGAAAAAGAAAGAAGAAAAACACAGCTTAAAGGGCGAGCATGAGGGAAAATAGTCGTAACTTGAAATCTTGAACATCTTTAAAGAGTAGACAAAACTCAAATTACGCATTTGAGAAAACGGAATAACTTGAAAGCGCATTTCAAAAGATGGACGGAGATAACACAAAATTCCCTTGAAATGAAGATTTAAGAAAATGTACAAAGTCGTTGACTTACTTTTCTATACTACTGTTATAACTGTTGTATTTAACTATTAAATAATAATTAAATAAGTGATGCTAATAAAATATAAGGAAATTTTCGTATTGTTTTAGTACGTGCTCTTTTCAAGATTAATGCAGGAGTTAAGAATTTGGGTTCATTGTTCGACATTGCAAAAGCACATTTTGATCACTTTCATAACTGCACGTTTGGGCTAGGTCCCTTTTCAGGCGCATATTTCAAGCTTTTTTTTTTTTNTTTTTTTTTTTTTTTTTTTTTTTTTTTTTTTTTTAGACTGGTGCAAATTTTGAACTACGTCCAAAATAAAAAGTGCACCAGTGATTAATTTTTTTAAATGAAAAATCTGAGTTGTTGGAAAATTTGAAGCATTTGAAAATAAAATATAAAATCCGAGTGTTATCGTGGAGAATAGATATTCTATACACTATTAAATATTTTAAAGTGTATTGAATCGCATAACTTACTACTTGACTTGACACTACAGCACTTTCCCATGGACAGTGGCTTCCCTAACGATTCGACTCCATAGCAGACTATCTAAGTTTTCTGATTCCCTGATCCGAATGTTTGCTTAGTTCTCCGAATACTTGTTTTCCTGCCCCACAGTGATCGTAAGAGACGGTTCCCAATAGATCACCGAAATCAAGTATAACTAGCCTGAGATCAGTGTCAATGAGCAGGTTGGTGACGTTTGGATCAGTCCTCGTGACCGTACAGTGCTCGACTATCGTACAGTGCTCGACTTCGCGCAGGTACTAAAGCGTAGAAGCAATCCCCTCTGCAGAATATCATAATTGTGATGGAATGTCTTCGGATCATCCTCCAGGAACGTTTCCCAGAAGCTTTAGTGCTACATAAATAAACTCCTTGTTTCCCTTAGCTAAGCTCTTTAGTGGACACTATACCGCGGGAGAAATGCTTCATAACAAATTTTGTTTTACCTTCATTAGTAATTTTAAAAAAAGGGATTTCATATAAACATAGAGTACACAATGAAGTTTCAATACTGAAATTTTAGTTATTTCATGTAAACAAATTATGGCAGAATCGCATCCTTGTTGCGTAATCCTGCCATAATTTGTTTGCATTTTGAAATTTTGAAAATATTTTTTCTCAATTTGAAACTCCATACTTTACTCACCGTTTACCTGAAATCACTTTTTTTCACACTTTAAATTTTAAATTATTAATGAAGGTAAAACAGAATTTGCCACAAAGGGTTTCTTCCGACTTTTTCTATCCATTTCTTTCTTGGTCTTCCCTTTTTTCGTTGATTGAATCATGATATTGTACAAATTTGTTGTAATCTTAATAACGTACCAAATTAAACTATATTACCATGCAATTTAAGTCATCTTACACAATATGTTCAACCCGAACGGAAACGTGGTCAATTGAAATTGTTCTTTAAGTTTGTTTTCAAAAATAGCAACAGTTGAGTAATTCCATCGTAACTGAATGTCTGCAAGTGACGTCATCGTAGAACAAATGCTGAATAGACAAATGCATCGTAATCGTGGCATTTGTCTATTCAGAAGCCAATCATTTTTAACATAAAGTGGTTACGTTGCTATACAAGTACAGTAGCCTCCATTTAATCGCCCCTCGGATAATCGAATAACCCGCTTATGCGAATAAAATTTAATGGAATCAAATCATTTTATATTAAACTAATGTTAAACTTCCCCGTTTAAACGGTTATTTGTTGTTTTTTGCCCCAGCTTAATTGCATAAAGAAGTGGTACTGAAATGAAAAAAAAAAAATTAGTTTTGAGAAATGTTTCCCCAGCTAAAATGGAATTTCCCTTTTTCAGTTAGGATAAGGATACAATAGGTGGTCATTTCAATAGAGACTTCTTATTCATTAGTAGGTGTTTGGGATGAAGTTATACTCATCATTGATCATATATCATGTGAAGTTCACACATCATTTAGTATGTAAAAAAGGGATAAAGTGATTTGTTTTTAGGTCAAGACTTGTGATCCCCTCTTGATGCACTATTAGCTTTGATGAGTAAAAGTTTTAAAAACCTAATACACTATAATGTAAAGAGTGTCTCTCTCTTAAGTAGAATAATTGCGTAATCCAGTGAATAATTTGAGTTGTTTAAAAGGAATACGCACAAGTCATGAAAATTTTAGTTGAAACTAAAAGGGAATATCTAATTTTGATAAACTGACGAATTAAACGGGTATAAAAAACAGTCTTCAATTATAGAATTTTTCGGATGGGATCAAATAATATTTTAGTTCCTACATGATACTTTTCACTAACGTTGATTTATTTTTATGTAACTTTAAATGACATTTTTTTTATGATACGAAGGCAGAAAGTTTTAATTATAATTATTTATTGATCATGAAACTGAGTTTATTTAATCAGAACGCTATACTATGCATTAAATACCAGTAAAAAGTAAAGTTTCGCAAAAATTCAAAATTTAAGAATGAATATTGCACTCCCCTTTTAATCGAATAACCCGCTTAATAGCATAGATTTGACTAGAACCGATGGTATTCCCTTAAGCGGGGTTGACTGTATCCAATTAAATCTGATTTAAATCACAGGGTTATGCATAATTAAATTCACTTCTTTTCGAGTTGCAAGTACCCAACTGAAGGAGAATCAACATCAATTACACAAAGAAATAATTTTTAAAAAAATGTATGAACAGCAGTGGTCACAAATTTTACAATTGCAGAACCTTGTATTTTATATGAATAATTGAAATTAATTTTAAATTATAAATTGAAAATAGCAGTGATAAGAAGATTGGCAATAAAATAATAAACATGAAGGAATACGAGGCAATAAAAGGAGTTGTGTTAACACGAAATTACAAGTGCATATGAGTTAGAAAGTCTAATATTTTTGTGAACGAGAGGAATACAAAGGTTGAAGTAACACTATTAATTATCAAACCAAGTCATGTGCATATTTTGGATTAAAATAGCAAATAACTTAAGCGGAGTTGGACAGTCGTATCTCGAGTACAAGATGTAAGTATAGGATAGTAGCAAATGATCCTTAAAAATTTATCAGAAATGTAAGAAGGTAGAGAATAGTGAACCAAAAGGAAAAAAATTGTAAATATCATTCCGAATAAAAGCGATATATTTTAATTTCATTTCTCAAGAACTATTCGATCGATTTCGTTAAACCGTTTTAGCTTGTCATTTAATATCTTGGTTGATCTTGTCATATCTCGCCATTTGATATCTTTTGATGGAACTAGCCCGCATTTGCGCTACATGGAGAGGAAAACCACAGCCTGAAAGCAAGGGGACTTCAACCTATGATACAGCTGAGGATATTTTGCGACAATGATTTATATATATATAACCGCTGTTGAACCGGGTTTACAACTACCAATGTTCAAATCCGTAGCCTTGTAATTTTGAACCCAATCCAGAACACAAGGGAACTTCTGGATAATGTAATGGGAGAAATTTGCCTTCATAGATGACTTTTTTGACGAAATTAACTCGGATTTGCGTTACATGAAGAGGAAAACCACAATAACCTTCCACGATCTGTCTGACGTCAAAAGAACCCTAACGCATTATTCGTCTACCACTGAGGATATTTTATGTCAGCACTGTCGGTGTGAGCCGAGTGTGGAATTTGTAACGACCAGCCAGTTCACCTCATTGGAAGGTGAACGCTCTATCCCCCGAGTCCCCACGACTCAAAATATATATATAACCGTCGTTGAACAGCCGAATCAATTTTTGGGTTTACAATTGATGATATTCAACTCTGTAGCCTTGTAATTTTAAACCCAACCCAGAAGACAAGGGAACACCTGAATCAAATATTGATGGAAATTTGCCTTCGTGGAGGACTTTTTCATGGAACTAACCAGCATTTGCGTTAATTGAACAGAAAAACCACGAAAACTCCCCATGGTCAGCCTGATGGTAAGGGGGAACCCTCTGTCCCCAGAGTCATCACGGCTCGTAAACAGATTTTGTAAAAAATGGATATAAACCGTTCTTCCCCCTTTATCTTCAATGATAAATTCGCAAGGATCGAATGTCGATGAGCGTTAAGGGTCACTGAGTGAAGCAAACAGAGGGCTGAGTCTCCTAATCTAATAAAAAACTTGCAAACTACTTCTGTCAATTTTTAATCAGCGGACGTTTCCAGATAAAAAGTCGAGCAAAAATGAGTTTACTGTAATTCGAGATACACTTTTACGCTTTTTTGAAGAGCTGATGACTTTCAGCAGTTTCAGAAATTTATTTCCTCTACCTCGAGTAAAATGTTGGCAATATTTATTTAATTGGATGTAATAATTGTCTAATAAAAAAACTCGCAAGCACCTTCTGTCACTTTTTAATCAAACTATCTGAAAAGTTAGCCATTAAAAGACCCATATCGAAAAGGTAAGAAATTTTCCACAGTCATTTAAATTCAGCCTGCATTCCGCTGGCAACCTTGTTTATAAATTTCTTTTTATAAGAGAAATTACTTTACTGAATGCGAACGACAGTGACGAGATATGTATTCAGAAAGAGTCATTTCTAAAATTATTAATTCAGCGAAAGAAACATGCCGGTAATCGAGACCGATATCGTGATCAGCCTATTTCACAATTACAACTAATCAGGAAAGTAATTAAAGGGTGGTCTGAATGATGTATCTTCAGTGAATGCAAAGAAAGCGAAAACTTGAAAATCAGTTATCCAGCAGGTGATATGGGTGAGCGACTGGCGTAATTAAAAAGTGAAGATGGAATGAGTTGGGTTTTTTTCTTTCTTTTCCATCCATGAGATTTACTGTCGTGATAAATGGTTTTTATCACATTGAGTTATAGATTGTATGGTGGTATGATCTATTTTCAACTCGGTTAATTTAATCGGTTTTCTTTCTTTTTTTTTTTTTTTTTTTAAATTTTAGAATTACGAAGTTCTGGATTTGTTGACGTAAGCTATATGTTAAAAGTCAGCCTGGTAGCAGACTCTCATAGCATTTTAAAACGTCTATGCAAAAAATTTTATAATCTGAAACAAAAGAAAAAGTCGTTTGCAATTTTAATTTTTTTATACTTGGTTTTCAACTCCTTTGTTAATTTTTTCTTTTAAAAATATAATAAATGAAAAAATCTGCAGAATTACAAAGTTTTAAATCTGAAAACGTAAGTTATGTATTAAAAGTCAGCCTGGTAGCAGACTCTCTTAGCATTTTAAAACATCTATGCAAAAAATTTTATAATCTGAAACAAATGAAAAAGTCGTCTGCAACTTTATTTATTTTTTTTTTTTACTTGGTTTTCAACTCCTTTGTTAATCTTTTCTTTAAAAAATATAATAAATGAAAAAATCTGCAGAATTGGGTATAATATGAAAAAAACACAACTACTTCGATTTAGTAGGAACAACATATGACGCAATGCTAAACGAATGGAATTTAGTTGTTGTTTATTTAGTTATTGTTATTAGTAGTTGTTGGTATTTGTTGTTGTTTATTTAGTTGTATTTAGTTTCAATAACTTCTCTTTATAATGCAATAAAATCTGGCGAGCAGCTATTTAAACGATCGAACACTTCGTTTGTTTATTTGTGGCTTGAAGTTAGGCTCGCAGAAAATGCCGTTCATGGGTTAAATTTAGTAGGAACAACACAACCTGTGACGTAGGCTATATTATACCCAATTACAAAGTTTTGAATCTGAAAACGTAAGTTATGTATTAAAAGCCGGCCTGGTAGGCAGATCTTCTTAGAATTTTAAAACGATTTTCTCAGCTATGCAAAAAATTTATAATCTGAAACAAATAAAAAAATCGTCTGCAATTTTTGATTTTCTTTAAAGCTTTGTTAAAATTTCTAATTAAATCAATTTAAATTTTCAACTACATCAACGTCTTGTGCTTAATGGTTATTAACCTTACGTATACAAATTTTGTTTTATGAATGCTAGATTGAGCCTTATTATTAAGATAATGGTCTTTGAGTAACTGCACTAGGATCGCAGATAAATTTAAATTTATGAAGATTGTGCTGGAAATTCTGCTACCAGGAAGACAAGTATTAATGACTAAGCTGTATATTAACCTTTTAACGCAGAAATTTTATTAAAATATTTTTCACACTTTTTACTTTATTTTGTATTAATTTTGATGAAGATGAATGAAGAATATTATCTTTAGCAATTTATTAATTTATGGTTATGAAATACAGTGTGAAACACATGTGTCTTTTTCAGCGCTAAAAGTATAATCTTCTAAACACGGCTCTCTTCCAAACAATAATTATTCAAATTTGCATTTTTAGTAAATATTAGAACTTTTTTATAATTAAAAAATACCAAAATATATTTTTGCTTGTAATTGGAGAATTAGGAAAAATATAAATGAAAGAGACACCGTGGTACCATCAGCGTCAAAGGGTTAAAGACAACATATTAATGAAAAAGTTATGCTTTGTCAACTTGTTGAAACTATATTCCGCTTAAAATCATTTTGCGAAATATGTTATGAGAAGAGTAAATTAAAATATGCTGGTAGTTTTGAATAGTATTTTCAATGAAATAATAATTTATAAAAATAGCGAGTAGATAACAGAGTCAGATAAACTGCCGATAAAAAGACGTTTTGTTGAAGCTTTTTGGAAAAATTATTAGCATAAATTTACTGCGCATGACACAAATGGTACACAATCACTCTTTTTAATACATTAAGTTTTTCTTTACTAATCAGTTGTGAACTTGCTGTTCGCTTTCGGCAGCTTACTTCGAAGCCTCCCGAGAATGAAAATGCATAATTGCACTGAAATTTGTAAGCAGTTGTATGGGATATATGGTGTAGGAAATGCAACATAGCAACTAGCTGCAAAGTGGTGTTACATGTATGAAAATATACAGGATGTTTCGTATATTCGTTTATGATTCGCATATCTCGTTTCGTGAATGCCCTTAATATGCATTTTCAGAATCTCTGTCAAAAAATAAATAAATTTTACACAAACATTAGAAATCGCAAATTCATATGCAGGGGAAGCGCGGGCAAAACGGGACACCCGGGCAAGACGGGTCATTGCTTTTTCTTCTATGCGTATCACGGAAACATCTAAGGTGCGTTTTCAGAAAGAAAATATTGTTGTTCTCAATACGCAAGTTTTTTCGTCTGTCACAAGGTGTTACCGAAATGCAGGCATTGTTTTGTTTTTCTTACAACGCGTTAAAATGTTTTTCCAGGCTTGTATGCTGTTATTATTTGTTTAATACATTGTAATAAATTTTTCAAATTTGTGGCACTGTAGTGTTATTATTGTAGCACAAACATAATGAGTAGTGAAAATCAAAATTTTTTTGTTTAAACAAATTTGCAGACAATTTTTTTAAAAAATATACTATCCGGGCAAGATGGGATAGCCAAAGTGGAATAAAAGTGTAAAATAAAAGTTAAACTCTCCGGATTTGGCAAAAAGCATAAAAAATAAGGTAATATTAACAAAAAAATATATATAAACTAGCAAATATAGCTTACTGTTACTGAAGACTAGATTCGATGTTCAGATTGTTTAGAATGGGCTCATGAAGCGTGTAGTGCTTATTTCGGTTTTGACCTCTTCTTATGCAGTAACTATGATGTTTAGGAACGTTTTTTGTCGATTATTCTTTTATTCTGACATTAATTTCTGTGATTTTTTTAAGTATAATTATGTGTCCCATCTTGCCTGGGCAAGATGGGACAATGTTCTATTTTTGTTTATGTTAAGTTATTATTATTGAACTTCATTATTTATTTATTTTCTGTATGAGATATGTAAGAGCAATGTTCCCGCCATATGCTTACAATATAAAAGATATAAAATTGCTCTAGTTTACTATTTTTTAAACCAAGCTTCCTTAAGCGGTCCATCTTGCCCGGGCTTTCCCTAAGTGATAAAAAAAAAAAAAAAAAAAAAAGAAAACGAATGAATCTTGACTGAAAATTTTGATTATAAAAATTTTTTTGATTGACGTAAAAAAGGAAGGAGCTTAAAAGCGTTCAAAATTAACACTTCAGCGTATCATCAGACAATCAAACTGGGTGTGATTTTTTTTCTTGCAACTCTCTTGAGCACGAGTGATTCGAAAGATTTTTTGTAGCGTTTTTCGTTTTTTTCCGCAATTCAATATTAATTTGAGACCCGTAATGTGAATACTTTTTCGACTTCATTTTTGATAAAGATTTTTAAAATGTACAGTGCTTAAGGAAATAGACCGACCACCCTAAATAACTTTTGATATAATGATCGAATCTTGGCGAACAATGGATCGGATATACTGATATATAAATTTGATCGTATATATTGATACATAGATTTGATATAGGGGGTAGCCACAATCTGGGAAATGTGGTCCCCATTCTTTGGTCAGGAGAGCGATCTAAAGTTTGTACCCCTTAATGTCTTGAGAACTTTTAAATTTTTTGATTTCAAATTCGCTTGTTCAACGATAAATTCATGGAAAAAAAGTTTTAGTAGTTTTTTTATTTTGTATTATTTTATTTAATAATAGTCGGAAAAAGTTTTGAATGTAAGGTATACAACTTTTTACATCATTTTAAAATACATAATTTTGCATGTCAAAAAGCAAAATTTGAACAAGATAGGTTGAATAGTTCCTGAGAAATCAAATTTTAAAATAGTCATGCATTTAAAGCTCAATTTCTCAGGAACTATTCGACAGATTTCTCTCAAATTTTGTATTTTGCCATGTAGAATTATATACTTTAAAATTATGTAAAAAAATTATATACTTTACAGTTAAAAAAAATTTGAGTATAATTAAATAAAATAATGAAAATGTACTAAAATTTATTTTGGCACAGCGAATAAACGAATTTTATAATTATGTGCAAAAATTTCTCAATTCTCTTAAAAAGTTCTTGAACTATGACTAAATACTCAAAAAGTCAAACTAACATTAAGGGGTTAAAATTTTGGATAGCTCTCCTGACCAAGCCATGGGGACCACATTTCCCAAATTGCGGCTACCCCCTATATTTTGGGAGTCAGAAATTCGAATTCGTCGAAACAAAGGTATGTTTATTCAGGAAAAGTACGCTTTTGTGTCTGATTTCATAACTTAAAATATCGTCGGCACTAATTAAATTGCATATTTGGGGTCACCCCCTTGAACTATTAAGATTGAGTCCTAGAAAGATCTAATCATTAGACCAAAAGTTATTCAAGGTGCACCGTTTTTTTTTTTTTTTTTTTTTTTTTTTTTTTTTTTTTTTTNTTTTTTTTTTTTTTTTTTTTTTTTTTTTTTTTTTTTTCTTTTTTTTTACTTGGCTCACTGTTCATTAGGGTTAATTATGGAACAGTTGTACACACAAGCTCATATGTATGCATATGCACATAAAGTATACACATATGCACACAAAGCATAAGGCATGGAAATCTAGAGGAAGAATCTGACAATTATATCAAATGAGATCTTGGTATCTTTAGATCGAAAGCAGTTACTAAAGGTAGGGATGGCTGGAAAATGGCTGGACCTTAACCCAGCTTTCAATATACTGAAGAAGAAAGAGTAAGATTTTGACAATTTTTGTTAAGATTTTCAAAATTATACTTAAAAAAGTTGTAAACAAATGTACAATGTTAAAATGTAGAGTTATTTAAAAAAAAAAAAAACGGCTAGAGAATAGGAAAAGTGTCAACTTGAGTAATATTTGGTTTATTCTATTTTTATGCGCCTGTGTGTAACTAGCGAATAAAGGTGAAATATTTTACTACCTTTAAGACAACTATCTTTAACGTTATATATATGAGAAATAGCAATCCTATTTATGTTCAAAGGTGTATCGATTAATCCTATGCCTTTTAAGGTGTTTTTACCTATCAAAAAATCTACATGCAGGAAAAGCAACACACTTGTTTTGAAACATTGGTGAAAATACTTTTTTTTTTAAATAAATAACAATCAAATGTTTCAAAAAATTAAGATGAAATATTTTACTATCTTTAAGACAACTATCTTTAACGTTATATATATGAGAAATAGCAGTCCTATTTATGTTCAAAAGTGTATCGATTAATTCTATGCCTTTTAAGGTGTTTTTACCTATCAAACAATCTGCATGCAGGAAAAGCAATACACTTGTTTTGAAACATTGGTGAAAATACTTGTTTTTTTTTTAAATAAATAACAATCAAATGTTTCAAAAAATTCTTTTTAAATGATTGTGTTTGTCGAGTGAGTAAAATATTACGAGTGTTCAAAAGTAACCGATGACGCTTATAAATTATGAAACACTTTACGAAAGTAAATTCGAGAAACATTTTGTATCTTGTTTTCAACCATTTGATGCAGAATTTTTATTAAACATTTTTTTCAAATATTTTTTTATTATTTTGCATTGATTTAGTTCAAAATAAGTGAAATATATTACATTTAGCATTTTAATAATAATGATTATGAAATACAGCATGAAACACCAGCGTCTTTTTCTGTGTTAAAAGTAAAATCTTCCAAACACGGCTTATTTCCAAAGAATAATTTTTCAAATTTGCACTTATTTGCAGCTATTTAGATCTAACACACTTATTCAACACTGAACTTTATTAATAAATTTTTGAATATTAATGGAAATTTTTTATTTTTATTTTCAAACTACTTCTTTGGATTTTATGTTTTAGTACAAATATAATTCCTACAATCTAACTGATTTTTTTAGTGACTATAAACAGTTTTTTATAATTAAAATATTAAAAAATTTATTTTTGATTGTAATTAGAACATGAGAAAAGGAAAATTGGTGTCCCGTGTTTGTCAAGGAGCTAAGAAATTGATATTTCAACTTTCATTATTATGTGACTATTGTCATTATTTGTGTGCATAGTTTTGTGAAGAATAACAGCATTAAAAAATGAATATTAAGTCATTATGATATGAATAATAATGGAGAAAATGCAACTTATCATTAAAATTCTACTTAGCTTTAAAGTTAATACTCCATTCGTATATTCTTTGAAAAATATGAGTGACTTTCAATTTTAATACAACTTGCATTTCATTGATGAATAACTTATAACTCAAAAACTGTCTTGATAGGACTTTTATTTAATTTAAGATCACTTACAATTAAGAAAAAGAAAACTGTTCTTGATAACTTAATTAGATAAATTGTGGCTTTTCAGTCTAACATTTAGGGCTTTTTGTTGTTGGAAGAAGAAAAAATAAGACACATTAATACACTTTTTACCTCATTTCCATTCGTGTCTGTTTGTGGGGTGCAAATCTTGCGACGAAATTTCAGATCCTTTACAGATTAGCTAAAGTGTCCATACTGTAACTGGAGCTATGTGCTACAGGACAATACAAACTTCAATTGTTTCCCAGCCAATACAAACAAAATTCCTTTCCATTTCTATCACCATAATTTATTATCAATCAAAATTTTAAACTCTTTTTCGACTAAATAAAGTGTGCAAATAGCAGTTGGAGCTATACATTGACCTGTCAGAACAAGTTCAAAAATCTACTGGTCCGTTACGAGCTGCATCTATTGCAAAATAGAATTTTCGGACTATTGAAATTCTAACCACTTTCCAATATAAATTAATATAATTCTTGTAATACATAAAATAAAAAATGTGGGGCGATTATTAGTTTTTCAATAATTTTCGCTTTATCTCTACTTTAAAACTCTCTAATCCTATGACCATTTGATGCACCCCACAATATTCACTTTAGGTGTGATTAAAAAAAAATGGTGGGCTTAAAAACAATTTAATATATATTTTTAGGAACTGATTTTTGTGATTGTTTGTGAATTATTCAAAATCTGAACTCATTTTGAGTGGTATTTCTTCTAAAATATTTAAATTAAAATAATTTCCGCAATTTAATATTAGAAGACAAAAGCCCTAAGTTTTAAACAAGTCATTCTTCTTAGTAGTTTTTTAATATAGTTATTTTAATCCATACATATAACAAAACAAAGAGTTTGAGTGTGAGTCTGCATACCAGATTGCGGGTAATCCGTGAGCTCCAAGAATACGACGTTCAACTAAATGAGTACAATTATAAACAAATTACGAAACCGAGTTTCGATTTTTTTTTAATTTTATTTTTTACAGAGTCAATTAAATAGTTCTAAGTTTTTTGATTGGTTTAGCAGAAGCCATTGTTTTAAAGTAAACTATAAACGTTTAAGTTTAACAAATATTAAGATAACATCTATGAAGTTTGCTAGCTTATAGCTTTGATCTAAAAAGTTGTTAATTGCGCGTTCTGTAGTACTGAACTTTTTTAAATTCGTTATGCCAGGTTATCTGAATGATCAACGTGATCGTTGTAGCAAAAGTGGACTATGTGACCAAATTATTATTTTTAGGGTTACCTGAAACAGTGCGCTTATTTTATTTACAGTTATGCTTCTAAAATGCGTTACTATAAAACTAAAAAATTTAAAATCAGCGATTATTTCTATCAATTGAAATAAAAAAATAAGTTTTCTACTGAAAATTAAAATTAGTGAAGAAATAGTACTAATTCGTTGATGGTAAACGTTAAAAAAAAAGGTAATATTATTATTGACTCCAATAGTAATTAATTTTGGTAGTTGCTAATGGAAGGCAAATAATAAGCTATGTGATAAAAGGCAAAAACTAGTAGAGAAATAGTACCAATTCGTTAAGGAGAGCTTAAAAAATCGCCAACTCTTATTGACGCCAATGATGGTTAATAAATTTTGGTGATAGGTATCTACAAATTTTTTTATTTTATTCATATCCGTCGTTGAACAGCCGACCCAATTTTGGGTGTACGACTACTAATATTCAACTGCGTTGCCTTATGCTATTTTTAAAACTCTTGAGAGCTTTTTTTTTTATGACTGTTGGGTTAAATTTTGTCTATTTTCAACCGGCGCTATTGATACTTGTTATAAAAATAACAAAAAAGTAATTATGGGAAAAAAAGAGAAAAAAACAATGAAATGAAATTTTTTTGTGATATTTTATTTATTTATTTTGTTCATTTTTGTTACATTTAAAAAGTTGCTTCATCGCTGCATTAATTGGGCTGGTTAGAATGTGAAGAAAGAAATTTTAATTATTTATTGATTTTAATAATATATTCTGAATCGAAAAAAATCCTAACTTGACAATTTAAAAAAATATAGTCTAATAAATTTTTTTATATCTAAGCTATCTATCCATATTATAAAATCCGGCTTATTCTTTACAAAAAGATAACAGACTTTTAAAATGAAAGCTTTGCATTAAGTTTAAAAAATTGAAACTCATCATTTTTTAATTTTTATTTTTATTTTCCCTGTCGAAGTTTACCCTTCAATAAAAGCAAATGCTAATGCTAAAGTGTTAGATATGTGTATTTTACATGCATTTCATTTACGAATTGTGGATTGTCACCTAAATAATTCATAAATTATGAAATAAATTTATTTAATTTGGGTAGAGCTAGAAAATAAATAAAATAAATCAATATCATGCTGATATATTTTTATACTTTTTATGCTAAAATAAGTAAAAAATGAACATCACTAAAAATTTAAAAATTAAATTTCTTTTCTTAATAGTTGGCTGACTTTAGACTTTGGAAAAGCATGTAGTCTGGAAGTTTTGAAATCACGTGATGAAAGTAAGTTTTTAAGATATAATTACTACATAAAGAAAGGTGGAGTTGATCACGAAATCATATTTCAGACAGACGTAACATTATTTCGTTTACTTATTAGCTTAGATAAGAAGAAGAAAAAAACTATTTGTAAGTGAAACAAAGCGTAATTTATTCGCTTGAAGCCTCGATGATAGAATTTTTTGTAAGTTAAAATGATAAACTTTTTTCAAATCAATAGGAATTTGTGTAAACATTGTCGAGGAGAGTTGCCTTAATCGTACCACTTTTACTGTTTAATTTTTGTCAGTCACAAATCGATGACAATTATGTTTGAAATATTTTAATATTAAAATATTATTTATTTAAATATTATTTAAAATATTATATAAAAATTCAGCTATTTATACGATTTTTTTTTGGTAATAATATTTGTGCAACAAATATTGAAAATTAATTATGCTTTGCAAGTGGTACGGTTTACGAAACCAGTTGCTTAATTCGTACACCAGCTCCCTAAACAGCTACCGGTCTAGAAAATTTGAGCAAAAATTACTAATCAAATAAATAAATAATAAGCAATTCGAAATAAGTGCTTAGTATTATAATGTAAAATACCGTATTACATTTTCTAAGCTGTTGCAAATAGTATCAGTCAAAACAGTTGCCATAAAACGTAACAGTTTGTTCCTAGAAAGATGTATGTACTCAAGTATGACTTTTTAAAATTAAACTACAATTATAATTAAATTTTAATCTGTTTTTTTTATGAAAGTAAAGCATTCCCGTAATTTCCTGTTGTGGTCTAGGGGGATCATACAGGTTAAGTCTCTACAATTTTGAGACCAACGGCATGATTGTAGCAATGCGGTCAGCACTGCGCACCGGCTGCCTTTACTTCTCAGACAAGCTGGTACCCATTGATCTGAAGCTGGGTGGGCTTCAAGCCGCCACCGGGAATCGGACCCTAGTTCTTCACGATAATAGTTCCTCAACTTGATCATTGAGCCATCACGTTTTTCATAATTGAATAAAATTATTTTATTTTTTTAATTTTGTTATTAATTTTATTTTTTTATAATTAAAAACAAGCATAATTAATTATAAAAAGCCTCATTACTTATAAAAAAAATCATTACGTTCAATATTTGATAAGTATATGGTTTAGTTATGATTTAGGTACAATGTATTTTTTTAAAAAATAAAAGAAATTTTTGGTCAATACATTTTTCTCCAAACATTGCACCATATCTTCAACTAAATGAGCCTCACACACAAAGCAAACCATTCGTCAGGATTAACTTCAATGATCACGTCATCCTGTAAAGAAGTATATCTTTGGTTTAATAAATATGCCTAACTTGTTTCGATTCCTTGCTTCAAGAAGTTTTCTTCAATTTTTGTTTACTGCTTTCGATTTTTTTTCCAACTGAATTTGAGGTTTTTTGATCTAACTTCTCGAATTTTATATTAATCTCCATCTTTTTAACTTTTTCTTTGGCTAGTTTATGTTCCATTGGTAGTTCCAGCTTATTTTTTTAAGGACTGCTTGCTAACAATGCAGTTCTTTGTAACTTGGAAGTAACCTTTTACCTCTTAAGATTTAAAATTCATAGAAATTGATTCTATTGAAACCCTGATTGAAACCTTCATTGTACATGAAGGCGTTGAACTGGATTGGTCTGTTAAATCCATAGCAGAATTATGATTACAAGCATCACGAGAAGGTTTATCACTTCGGTACAGTTGAATCGTCTTCATGATTCAAATTTCAGTTGGAGAAAAGTCAGTTTCATAAAAAACAGGTAGATCAATCGGCCTCACACCTGAACTTAAATCCTTGAGCAAAATTTTCAATTGTTGCTGACTTATTGTAAGCCGCTGTCACATGATTCGAATCTTGATATTGATTGATTATCAAGTCAAGATAGCTTCGCAATCACTTTTCAACTGCTTGAATAAAGTACAATTTAAAATGGCTTGAAAAAATATTTGTCCAGAGGTTGGAGTAGATGTGCCGTGTGTCCTGGTAGCTGTAACATAAATAAGCTATAACTGTAACATCCTGGTAATTGCAACATTCTGCCCTCAATACTTCTTTGGACATCAAGGGTGGTACGATTTACGAGAGATAAGATTTAGGCAACTTTCTTTCACGTAAAATTCAAATTTAAAGTTTTAAAATACAGTCACAAAGAGTTTAATAAACAAATCAAATGTATTATTGTGTTTTCTTTTTCTTTTTATAAGAACATATTGACTAGCTTGTAAAAAAGAGTAACATTTTCTTAAATTTTAAGTTTAGTACATGCAACTTGAGAAGAAGAATACGTGATTAAATCCAACCACGTGATTTAAATTAGACTCAATTGGATACCTGGAAGCGAAGACTCGCGTGTGTGTCGAATCTGAGTAGTTTTCGGAATCGATGAATGCCATGATTTACCCAACGATCAGGTCGCTTGCAAGTATCCAATTGCATTTTAATTTTTTTAAAAAGTGAAATTGATGCACTATTATTATCACTATTCACCATATATTATCGCTCCATCACACTGTATAAAATATGTTATGATTTTTACATCAAGTTTTGATGCATTTTTTACAGCTCTAAGGTTGTAACTATAAATGATAGCACTTCTACAGTGAAATGGCTAGTTTTTCTGTCACGCACGCTAAAACCCAATGGAAATTAACTGAAATCTGAAAGTTTGCGCCATTTATCGTTGGTTTTAAAAATTCAACTTGGGTAGATCGTGTTGTTTGAATAATATTAATTAACTTTTATACATTGAAAACGGTGCTGTTGATGCTGATGGAATCCCTGGTTTTGAAGTAAAAATTTAATTTATGAAGTTGAAAACTTTAAAAAAAAACACTTGTTGCTAATTAAAATATAGCTATAAAAACACACTTGAGACCAGATTTCGGCAATAATCTGCTAAGCGAGTTAATTGAAACTTTTAATTTTTTAAAACGATAAAATTCTGTTGCAAAAAGCAAATGATGTGATTAAATTACAAAAGTGCACAGTACATTTATTCCTCCAAAAATAATGAAAAGTAGAAAAAGCTACCAACCTCTACGACAACTGGGTACTTGCACTTCAAAACGAAGAAGATCATGGATACCCACACATGTGACCTAATCAGCGGCAGGTGATCGTTTATAAGCAAAATGACATGCTAAAGTAAAGCCTAAGTTAGAATATTAATTGACGTGAAGTTAATTAAATACAACGCTGTATCACACAGCGAATATATTGGAATATACTTCTTTCTATTAAAAAATTATTAAAAAAACATTTATTTCACACCACAACAAATACAATAACGACATTCAATTACCCGTAACGGGTTAATCTTTCAGTAAAATATGGAATATCCCGTAACGGGTTAGAATAAACTTGCAAAATCCAAAAACCAAAAACTATTCCAAAATATCAACAAGTCTCTGTTGTTCTAATTTTATCGTCTGCTTTTATTTTATTGTTTATCTCTTTATGTGTTTATTTTATTTTATTCATGCTTTTGCTAGCCCGTTATTTTTTTATATTTTTACTTTTATTCATGCTTTTGCTACCCAATTATTTTTTTAATATATTTAGACTTTACACCCTCAGTTATTCCAGTTATTTGTTCAGTTTCGTATCTACCAACAACAAAAACAAAAAAAGCGATTTTTATTTGGTATTGGTTTATTCGTCAGAAAAATTCTTGCAATTTTCTTGCGAAATATTTAATTTGCTCCCTTACAGGAGTTTTTTTTCTTTCGTTCTTAAATAAATTTCTTTTACTGTTTACTTTGTTCAGTTTAGAAATTTTTTCTAAACAAAAAAGTTCAAACGATTTAACTTTTTTTTATTGGTTCATTAATCTACAAATTATATATAAATTTAATAAAAATCATTGTATGCATTGATGACCCTACGATATATACATATAAAAGTTAATAAAAATGAAACATTAATTTTATTTACTTGGTTTTGAAATTTTCAGCGCATAGCTCATTCATTTTTAATTAAACTGTAAATAAATAAACATTAATGATACATTTTAGAAAAACTTGTTTTTATTGATTTCAGGAGAAACTTGTATGCTACCTTAAACGTATGAAATGTTTGCTTTCATTTTTAGTTAAAGGTGAAGCTCTTGAGCTTTCATTTTTTGACAAATAAAACCCAAAGTTACAGAATATATTTTTTTTCCTGTATCAAACAAAATTATAAAACTTGGACTGTGCAGTCTAAAATGAAGAATGTTCTGAGAAAACGTTATAACTTTAGGGTGCTAAACGGTAACAAAATTTCCATTGATTTTATACGAATTAAAGAAACTGTCCTGGTATTCTGAACCAAACTGTTCTGTCGATGCCGTTTGAAAACACATTCTTTTCTTCATTTTTTTTTATATCCGTCGTTGAACAACCGACCCAATTTTGGGTTTACGACTGCTAATGTTCAACTCCGTAGCCTTGTAATTTTGAACCAATTCAGAAGACAATGAAACTCCTGGATCAGTACCCCCCAGAGGTATGATTTGTTATGGGAACATGGAGGGCTTTGTGACTCGACAGATTTAACGTGCCTCAGTCAACATTTACTACACGGAGAACCTTCGGCCTGCGGGGATCGAACCCACGAACTCTTGGACATGGGCCCAGTGCCCTACCAACCAGCCTACCTCGGCCTTCTTCTTCTTCTTTTTTTTTAATAACGGTCGTTGAACAGCCGACCCAATTTTCGGTTTTACGACTACTAATGTTCAACTCCGTACCCTTGTAATTTTGAACCCAATCCAGAAGACAAGGGAACTCCTGGATCAAGTATTGGGAGAAATTTTGCCTTCGTGGAGGACTTTTTTTGATGGAACTAACCCGCATTTGCGTTACATGGAGAGGAAGACGGAAGACCACGAGGGGAGAACCTCCCACAGTTAGCCTGATGGCAAGGGGACTCTAAACCATGATCCGTCTGCCACTGAGGATATTTCACGTCAGCACTGTGGTCGGTGCAAGCCGGGTGCGGAATTCGTATCGACTGTGAATCGAACCCGGTTTGCCTCATTGGATGGCGAACGCTCTATCCCCTGAGTCATCGCGGCAAATAAACAAATTTTGTGTAGAATTGAAGTGTTATGTCAAGAATTAAGCGTCAAGTGTAGCAACAAAATATTTTTCTGCGCCGACAATATTTTTGGCACTTGTTCCTCAAAATAAAAATTGATACAAAATATGCATTTAGAAATTGAGAATTGGACTGGTGCATTCTAAGTAGGACAATTAAACCACATTCAGTGGGAATGTTCGCTAATTTATAAAAATCGTGACTTGTTTTTCATCTTTCATTAAAATTTTTACTTTTTATTGTAGTTTAATTTTCTGAAAGAGCTATTTAAAATATTGATAAAATATTGAAATTACAACTGCTAAAAAATAACACCTGTTAACCGTCAAACGATAATTTTTTCAAATATTGAAGAAATTTGGAGCGAGCTCCAGAAGCTTCGTGTCGCTTAATAGACAAATGCTTCTTCAGAAGCGAGAGAGCACGCAGTGCTATGGCGACCGCTTCTGGTAAATAATTTGAAAACTATATTTTTAATATGATTTTTTTTTATTAAATTCTTTATGCATTGAGACATTGTAAGTTTATCTTAAGATGTGGAACCAGAGAGATCCTGCGAAATACTTTGTGAGTTGTGAATAAAAAGAATTCAATCCTTGAATGATATTTTTATTTATTTTATTCATTTACGAATCTAGCTTAGGCAACAGTTATTATTCAGTTATTACTTACAGAATCAGATTATACTACGCTTCAAGCGATATTCGTTTTTACGCTAGAAATTTTATGTTGAGATAGCAATTAATATAAAAACAATTAGTTTGCATTATATATGGTATGAGTTGAAATTTTATAATATTACAAAATAATAACAAAAATAAATTTAATCTCACAATAATGCGAAATAGTTAGTTAAAATAAATTTAATCTCATAATAATACGAAATAGTAGCTAAAATAAATTTAATCTCATAATAATAAGAAATAGTAGTTAAAATAAATTTAATCTCATTTGATGGAAACATATATTTAGCATTTAATAACATGAAATTAAATAATAATAATGATGATTGAAGTTGTTTATATTATTATTATTTTAAAGCCTTCAATTTAAGTAAAAATAGAGATAGTTATTTCCCAAAATATATTTCAGGTCTCAAACCGACAAAGGCAAAGAATTATTTCTTTTTACATTTTCTTGCCACTCGAAAATTAGAAGGTGACTCGTTCCACATTTGATCTCCATAAACAAGTTCTCGCGAACAACTTCTGTGAACTACATAAAATAAATTCATTTTAAAATATGAAAGCGAAAGAAAAAGAAAACAAATCAAATCAGCCTTGTGGCGGTACATTGAAAGAGATATTTGCATTTGTGAATAAGAGGAAGTGTCAAATCTATTGTTTTGGTCGATCGCTTGATCGTGACTTAGCAAATGATAGTCCATGTTGTCTCGCGGTTATTGGCGCGAGGTGCAAAACCTACTTCGCCAACCTTGTTATTTAATTATGTCTCGCTTCTGGTTATGGTATCGATTAACAGGAATCTCGATTATAGTTATTAAATAATTAATTTTGGTGGTAACTAGCTGAAAGAGATGAAGTCATTGAATTCCAATACTGACACAGTGGGTTTTTTGGTGGGATTTTTCCCCTTTGTTTTAGTGCTCCATTTTTGACAAGTGAGGCCACGTGTTGAAACAAAAGATTCTTTTATTTCCCACGCAAATGAGTTTGTTTCCTTTATAATTAATCAATTCACTGTTTCTCGAAGGGATATTGATCTTGTTCTTGGTGCAAAAAACGCATGACTTTGCCATTTAATTATAAGCATCTAATTTACTTTTGTAAGTGTTACTTGTTTTACAATCTAATCATCAATATTTTTTATTTAATTAATATATTCTTCTTATATTTTTATTTGAGAGGAAAAAATATTGTGTAATTAAATAACTTCTTATAAATACCTAACTTGTTTTCTTAAAGGCAGAAAATTAACGACAATACAAGTAAGAAATAGACGAAAATGCAAGACGATAAACTTGTACCTAACAGGTGGAGATAGTTCTTGCTGTCTCGGGATAATTGGCGCGAGGTGCAAAATCAACTATGCCAAATAAGTCTAGTTATTTAATTACGTTTACTATGTCATAGTCAATTAAATGAGTCTTACTTCTGTTTATGGTATCGAACAAAAGTAACCTCGATTTATTTTTAATTTTGATGATATATAATCAAAATTATAATTTATTTTGATGCTGAGATAGGTCATGTCGTTAAATTCCAATACTGACACAGTGGAATTTTTGGGGGGGATATTTACAGTTTTTTGTTTCAATATGACAAATGAGGCAACGTGTCGAAACAGAGCTTCTTTTAAGCTAAGTAAATGAGTATATTTCCTTTATAATTTATCAATTTTTATCAATTCACTGTTTCTCGAAAGAAAATTAATCTTGTTCTTTGTGCAAAATGTGCATGACTTTACTTAGAACTTGTATATTAAATCTGACTTACTTTTGTGCCTATAACTTGTTCTTTAACCTATAATCATCAATATTTATTCATTAATATGTTTTTATAATATATATATATAATACTTTTTATAATCTTTAAGGTAAAAGTGTAGTGTACTTTTTGATAGTCATAAATTTTATGTGCATGTTAAAAGAAAAAAATATATATATATGTATATANAAATTAATTAATTTATTTAAATATTAAGAGTAATTTATAGGATATATAAATTTTTTATAATGCCATTACATATTTCTATTAATATAAATAGTTTCAGAGCTTTTTATTCACTTTACTTTCTTGGGATTTTATGAGCTGAAAAATGACAGTTTTCGTGAGAATGACCCATATATATATGTATAGTGGACAAGAAGTGGGCAACACAGCATGTGAACTAACTGGATCTCGCAATATTCTTTTCTCTGACGAATCCCGTTTTTCTGCTCATCCTGATAATAGGCGTGCCATCTCCATCGATGGGTGCACCGATCTCCATTCGAAATGGAGCTCAGAACGGTCTCCGATATAGTGATGTGATCCTGAGACCTATTGTATTCCTTTACGCTGCAGCACTTGGAGATGACTTCATGTTAACGGACGACAAATTGCAAGCCACATCGTGCTAACTTGCTGATTTCCTTTGAATTATTTCCTTTTGGAGGAGGAAATCAAACGAATGTGTTGGCCAGTTTGCTCTTCGGACATGAACCCAATCGAGAATGTTTGGGAAATTATTGGCAGATTAATTGCTGGACGCCTATCATCCCCACAAACTCTCCAAGAACCAGAAAGAGTTCTTCTGGGTGAGTAGGATGGAATACTCCTGCCCCTCATTAATAACCTCATTGACTCGATGCTTCAAAGGTGCTCAACGTTGCTGGTAATCCGGGCAAACCATCTTTGAAGGAAACACCTTTTTTTACTTGTTTTTCTCATATGCACAAATTGTGCTCTTTTCCTTTTGTACCCAAATGCTCCATAAAACGCATTTTTTCTGCCAAACAAATGTTATTTTTATCTTATATAGCAATTTCAAAAAGAAGAGTTATGGCGAGGCAGCCGTAAAGAAAAATCCACAAACAAGAGGAAACTCAAAACATGAATAGTTAGAAAAATTGACAAAATTTTGAACAAGAAATTAATTGAAAATTCGAAAATCATTTCTAAAGAACACAAATACAGTATTTGCGAAGGTTACAATATAAAAATAAATAAATAAGTAAAGAAATAAATAAGTATATAAAATAATAAGAATAATAATACTATTAGCATACAGAAAATTGTTAACAGTGAGATACAATTAATGCATTACATGAAATGTAGAGCTCGTTAATTGTACAGCCCACATTTGTTGACGCAGTCTAGTCAAGTTCCCTTGTAAGGAAAAGGCGTTCCATTATTTTAATAATTCCCTGTTTGACTTTCTTCTGCTTCCAAAATAATTTAAGTCGGGTGTAATTTAAACGTTCAGGAATTTTTTTTTGTCGAAGGTCTTGAAATTTATTGCAATTTATTAAAATATGTTCCAGATTTTCAAAAGTATTGCAGGAGTCACACAGTGCTTCCCTGCCAAAAAATCTAGCCTGGTGCTCTCCGTGAACCCCGGGATTTGTGAGGAATTGATTACGAAAAAAATTTGCTATTATTTTGTTAGAGTTAACTCTTAGAATTAATTGATGGGTATGTCTACCCCTTTCCTCATTGTCCTATCTTCGCTGCAATTCGTTGATCAGTAGTTTTGTTATTTCCCTTCTATTAGTCCCTTTCGTTTGAATTTCATGAATGTTGATATATGGTTTTTCACGTGCGGATTTCGCGAGTTGGTCAGCCACCACGTTACCCTCATTTCCCACGTGCGCTTTTATCCAGTTAAGATAGATGTTTGGTTTGTATATCTTTTTGATTGCATCAGTTATGTAATTAGAATTGTCAGTGTTCTCAAGGGCCTGTAGACTTGATAGTGAATCGGAAAAAAGTGTCACTGTTTCTGTTAAGTTTTGTGCTAAAATTCAAGTTATTGACTGGTAGATAGCCCATAATTCGGCTTGTAACACTGTTGCAAAATCAGAGAGTCTAAAGATATGATTTTCCACTTCATGTCTGTCGGAATAGACGATAAAAGCGCATCCTGTTCGAAACTCGTTTTGAAACCTAAGTTTGGATCCGTCAGTATATATCTCGATTCCCCTTCCTATTGGTTTCTTGTAATTGAAATTAATAATTATTATCTCCGCTGGATGTATTATATTAAGTTTTGGAATAGTTTGATACTCGTAATCTTCTTCTTCATGAAAGTAAATATTGGAAACTCTTGTTTCAAGTTTTGCGGTTAAATCAAGTGGCAAAATTCCTGCAACGATTTGGAGTGCTGTTGTTGAGGTAGTTCTGTAGCATCTTGTGATTGAGATTAAGGAAATTCTTTCTATTTTTCTAAATTTATTGTTAATACTCACTTGATCTTTATACCATATTTCACATTCATATAAGATGAGGCGTAATATACTATTAAAATAAATAAATTTTCTGATGTTTGGCGTGATTCCCCAGTCAACTCCAATGAATCTATGTAATTTGGCGTAATACTTGAGAATTTTTGTATGTTGTGACGCCAAATGGGGCAACCAGGACAACGGGCCATTAATCTTGAAGCCAAGGTAGTTTATTGTAGTTTGAACAGAAATTCTCTCTCCATTTAATTTAACTGTGGGTTTACGTGAGAATTGCTTCTTTTTGGGAAAAATGATAGCTGCTTGTCTTTGAAGAGCTGAATTTCAGGTTATGTTCTACAGCCCATTGTTCGAACTTTTGCAACTGGGCTGTTGCGAGAATTCCCAAGTGATTTAGATCTGTTCCTGTGAAAAGAACCAAAAAGTAATCAGCATACGAAATTATTGTTTCGCAATCTGACATCTGCATACTTAATCTTGTGTTGGTGATAAGGAGCCACAGGATGGGGCCGAGACTCGAACCCTGTGGCACCCCTAGGTAAATAAGTTTCTCATATAGAAATTGAATTTGAGCGTTGTTCTTGGGTAAAAAAGTTTTTGTTATGCCTCGTGTAAGAAGGAGAAATGCCTACCAGCACGTGTCTGAGTTTGATCGAGGTCGAATTGTGACTTTCCCAGATTGCGGTTTATCGTACCGAAATATTGCTGCTCGCGTTGGCCGAGATCCCATGACTGTTAATCGATGGGTTCATGACGGACATATGGAACGGCGCGCAGGATCTCAGCGGGCCCATATCACTAACAGCGGAGAAGACGGACATGTTATCCACAGGGCCTTAAGGGATCATACAGCTCCGTCACGAACCCTGAGTCAACAAATGGGGTCATTTGCAAGAAAACAAGTGTCTACATAAGCAGTTCAACAACGTTTGCAGCAGCATGAACTGACAACACGGCGACCATGACTTTGGCTACTCTTGATGCTGCATCACAGGCAGGAGCGCCTCCAATGGAGTGATCAACGGAAAACCTGGACTCAGGAATAGCATGACGTCGTCTTTTGAGACGAATCCAGGTTCTGTATACAGCATCAGGACGGCCACACCCGTGTTTGGTGACATCACGGAGAGCGCCCATTGTCAGCTTGCATTCGACATTGTCATACTGGCCCATCACCTGGAGTAGGGGTGCCGTTAGATATACGTCTCGATCACCTCTTGCTCGCATTGCCGGCACTTTGAACAGCAGCTGTTACATTTCTGATGTGTTAGGGCTAGTTGCTTTGCCTTATCTTCGAGGCCTCCATAACGCTACGTTTCAGCAGGACAATGCCCGCACTGCCCTTGCCATCCTTGACACAGAACGGATTGGTCTGTTGCCCTGGCCAGCACGTTCTCCTGATCTTTCATCAATTGATGAATCTCTCACTGTTTACAAATATTACACATTAATCTGTTATATGCGATTGTTAAGGATACTTATGATACTGCACACTGTGAATTATTACATTTGTATCACGCAGTGTTCTCCCTAAGAGATTTTTGAAGGGCGGCCCGCCGTATTTGCCCATTGATCCCAATAAATGAGCCCTCTTTGCCCTTTTTGTAATAAATAAGTCACTAACCCTTAAAAACACTGCCTTTTTATTCGTATTCCAGTTTAAAAAAAGTTAATTCACTTTAAAATAATAAATACACACTGGTAAAATTATCTGAGTTTATCGCTTAATTTATAGATGTTTACTTTGCTAGGATAATTCTCAGCGGGAAGTATCTTTTTATGGGAGGATACTGATAAATTTTAAAATGACTTTAAATTTTCAAACTATTTTTAAGTGAATAAATTCTTTTTTAAATGCACCAATAAATATTTATTTTTTCTTAATTTTCAGTTCAAATTACAGAAAAAAAAGTTTTAAAGTTATTTATCAATTAATCAATTTTTGTCAGTTTATTTTTTTAAAAAGATATGCACACAGATTGGCTTTCTTTGCGGTTTGCCAATAACGAGTTGCGATTTTATTATTAGAAAAATTTTGCATAGCACTTGTCTTGAGTTAACTGTATGCCTAGTTTTCTGCACCTTAGCAGTTCTGCGATTTGGGCAGAAATTTTCACGCATGCCCTTCGAAGCTCAAATCACGTTAGCGTTAGAGTTACAGTAAACCGCAACGCTTTCCAGAATTTCCCTATTGATTTTGCATTTGAATGTAGCATTTTGCATTTGCTTTGCGTTCTGCACTTACATGTACAAGCGTACGTGTAAGTGCAGGATGCAAAGTGAAAGCGCAAAATCTTTCTAAAAGTTTTCACGTAAGCCTACTCTGCGCAAGCTCTATTTAAAACCGAGACTGTTTTGAAGTGAGGTGGTGCGCAGAACTTACGTACATAAATGAGCAGGATACTACTTTCTGCATAAAATTTTAATAATTCTCTACTTTTTAAAAGAAGGGAGCGCAAAATATGCACAGTAAAAATTGTGGTGTTCATTTAAATTTAATTTAAGAGTAAAGATATTTCAAGTGAAATAGGTTTTTAACATATCCTATAAATTTTATCAAATATGCATTCCTCTATTCTGCACAGAGCGAATCTGACTGAATATCTAATTAATGGGTTATAAAAACCAATCAAACATATGACATACCAAAGAAATGAAACGATCTCATTACGCAACTGAGAAAGGTGGATAGAGCACATTGAAAGGCAGCTGGTTTGAAATTATGTCCGCCCGCCCCCAAAAGAGGGTGGAAGAGCATTAATTTTTCTATTCGATCTACCACAACGCCTGCCCAGCGCGCCGGGGCACATTTTATCTTCAATCCGGAACTCCGAGAGCGATAGCTTTATCTACAAGCGAAAGAGATGAGGGGGGGGGATGAAGGGTGGCTTTGATTCTATAGGTGCATTCCATACGCCCATTAAAAACAAAACAGAAATTGGTAAGAAATAATAAAAGAAACAAGCTGAGGTTGCGACAAGAGGTGATCATCCAAAATGGTAGTAGTCGGAAAAAAATGAAAAATGTCTTCCCCCTTTTGGGGGGATATCAGAATTGGTAGCTATTGTTCGCGAACATTTGTAGTCCCTTCCCCCGATGCAAATGCTGTGGGAAAATCTCTCGGCGGCTTGACCCCTGAGCCGGAACGTTTAGTCACGAGTGAGCGATCTTGATGGAACTACAACACACTTCGGCCATCTCCAATCAACATGCCTCGTGGCAGCGGCCTAGCCTGGGGCATTCCGGGATCACGAGTGAGTTCATCGGCAATCTCTCCCCCCCCCTATTCAAAATACTCCACCCTTCTTACTTTTCCCATCTTGTGGCCCACTGACCCTATCCGAGAGCATCCAAGGATGCTCAAGATCTGGCTCTCCACATCCCACCCATCTCTATTGTCGAGATGCTTTGCTCCTGTAAGCTACCAGGGATTTCGTTCCCCCGGTTTTCATAGAAATTAGAAAGGGAGAGGGGACAAGGCTTTCACTTATTACTTCACCCGGACACGAGTTTGGTTGGACGCGGCGCGTCGATCTCACCTCTCTATCGGCTTCATTGCCCCAGGGGGCAAATAAAGTCAATTTCCTCCTCTTTTTTTTTATTGTTTTCTCAAGAAATGAGAGTCATTTATTTTGTGATTAGGGTGTCGCTATTGATTGAAACAACCCAGCGCTTCTTCAAACTAGCTACTTGAAAGAGAGTGCTTCAAGCCAGAAATAATTAGTCTCGTTTTCATGTAGATTATAGATTTGAGTGTCCTTACCATAGCTACTTGTGATGCGAGTAAAGAAAAACGACTACTTTATGAAAATCGTTTTACTACTTTAAGAAATAATGACTGAAAATGTTACATTGAAATACGCAATAATTATTTATAGGTTTTTATTTTCTTTTATGGATGTTTTAGATTAAATTTTTGTCTGTCAATCCGGGAAGTTTTATTGGTTTTTGACAAAACCGTTGCCTAGGAAATACTCTGAGCGAACAATTTGTCAAATGCAGGGAATCGCTATCTAGAGGTATTTGATTATACGAATTTTGTCAAAAGCAAAATATTGTTCAAAAAGATTTATGAGAAAATGCAACATAAAGTATTAAAGTTTTTCTAATGCGGGAAATAGTGACCGAAAGTGTTACATTAAATTACACAATAATAATTTATAAGGTTTTATTTTCTTTTGTAGATATTTTAGATTAAATGTTTCTCGATCAATTCATGAATTTTTTTTCACCTTTGTCGAAACCATTTCCTGGGAAATACTCTGAGTGAAAAATGTGTCAAATGTAGGGAATTGCTATCTAGAGGTATTTGATTATACGAATTTTGTCAAAAACATAATATTGATTCAAAAGATTTATGAGAAAACACAACATGAGTTAAGGAAATATGACTGAGTTCTCAGTTATCGCCATGAATCGAACTGGAAATATTTGCTTAACAAACGAGAGCAATAACTCTTGTACCCATCCGCCATACATTGCAAACGTTTAAAAAATTAGTATAAAAAAAATGGAGAATTTTCAGAATGCACTGAAAAAATGTCTGAGTAAAGAAACAAATTCGACAAAAATTTGAGTGTTTGAATTTTGTCAGTATTAACGAAATATAAGCTAAAAGATTAGTAAATCGCCAAATAAGAGTTTTAAGAAGCCGATCAATCAATGGAAGGAATACAGAGTGTTAAGAAATTACGTAAATGAACTAAAAAAGCTTCGTTCTTTTTAGCAGCCAATGCATTTCTTAGCATTTAACAATGATTCATTAAATTTTAATCAGAAGCTCATTACGGTGAGTATTGGTCCAAGTTTTAAAATAATAGACCAACCAATCTGATATTATCATTTTAATTATCTTGTGAGTTTTTATATATATATTTTTTTAAATGTATTTTTGCCTGTATATGCTTTTTTTCAGAGAAATTTTTTTTTCAATTATGAATGTGATGGAGAAAAAAACGCTTCAATCTAATCAATTAACAATCATCATGGAGACAAAATTACATTTTATTTATTTATTTTAATATTAAGAATGTTTTATTTTCCTCTCTTTCTCCCTCTCTCTCTCTCTTTCTCCCTCTCTCACTCTCTTCAATAAGGTATTACTTCCTTCGTATTTTTCCATTGCAAAAACAAACTATAAAAAAACAAGTCAAATAAAAATAATAAACGAAAGGATAACTGAATAAGTGCAGAAATATGAACAAAAAATAAATTAAATAAATAGAAATCCTTACTTTCGCCTTTCATACGAGTACAAATCTGAAATCTTTTAATTTAACATCCATAAACAAATAAATTATTTTTGTTGATCAAAGCTTATCAGAGTTATTATGCAACGAAGTCATGAAGTTGTGATTAATCACAATATCAATTTGAGTCTTACAGAACGACACGACTTATACAAATTAACAAAAAAAGAATCATGCAAATTGATAATAGAATGGGAGCTGATACTTGATTTGGAATGAAGCTTCATTAATAAGAATTTAAACAATAAAAATCTTTTTTAATAAAAATAAAAAGCATTTATTAATATTTTTACTTACTTAACCGTACTTTAATATTTCCGTTAATGACAGAAGCCGATGAAGAAAGATTACCAAAAATAAGCTTAAATAATGCTTGAAGGTACCCTAATATCTTTAAAATTTTATATCATTTTATTGAGCATTTTCGTTCGAATTTAAACTTGTTAAAATCAACAAACTCCATTGTAACCTACGAAGAGTCAAGTAGCAAGTTATATAAAATTTTATATCATTTTATTCAGCATTTTTGTTCATATTTGAACTTGTTAAAATGAACAAAATCCATTGCAACCTGCAACGAATTAAACAGCATTTTCATTTATTATCATCTGTATAAATAAGTAAATAAAACTATTCTACCGACATAATTTACTCAATTTTGATTACAATGGAATTTTCTTGTAGGAAGAGTGTAATTGCTATAAGGACAAATCGTTTTTCAAAAATAATAATAATAATAAATTAATAAAATAAAATAAAAAATCACCGTGCAGGGCTGTACTGTTTAAGGTATCCGACTAGTTTCGACAACTTTTTTTAAAAATATTAATATAAAATTATAAAAATCTAGTTTATATGTTTTATTATGCGTGAAATCTTAAAAAACTTGCGAAAAAAAATATTATTAATAAATTTTTTAATGGCTATTTTTAGGTAGAAACAAGGCATTTTTTTTGCATATACACTAAACACTGTAAAAAAAATTTCTATCACACAAAACAAAAAGTCCTTTGAGGATTTTGTTTAGAAGGCTATCAACTATGTTTTGAGCTATTATCTTAACAAGTGCATATACGACTCAGTTAGAGATCAATGTAGTTTTAAAAAATAAACAAATTTTTAAAAATTTTTGCCCGTGTCTTCGCTAAAAAAATAGGCATAAAAAAATGAAATTCTACTTTTTTTTCTCTCAGTTTGTAGTTCAAAACATGTGTGCTATAATCATAAACACTCATGAAAAATTATAGACAATTATTAAAGACAATATGAGAAATTGTGTTTAAGGTGATATAAAATGTGAAAAAAAACAACAGATTTTTAGATAAACGCATTTAAAGACTTAAAATCACTAGTCTATCCTCTGCATAAAAACTGCTATAACTTTGTAAATAATTGGAGTACAAACAAAAGTAAAGTATTTTTAGAAATCTAAGAGTACAAGGATTTTAAATTTATAATGAACTCAATTTTGAAAATTTTGTCCAAAATCATGTTTTTGCATACCGTAAGCTTTCCTAGATTATCTTAATCCTCTTTTTAAGCCTATAAATATTTAAAGTTATCAAACTTAGATTCCTGATATTTTTTTATTCAAAATTTTAATTTTTTTTAATAAGAAAAAGGAAGTCTTAAAAAGTATTTGACGCATAAAAGAAATTGAAAAATTGTTGCCGTTTCAGAGTTTAGCTGGTATGAAAGACATATTGCCGATAATAAACTGTGTAAGATCATTGGGCACATTTTTCAGAAAATTCATCAAGTTACATGAAGAAAATAAAGAAGCAAGAGACCATCAATGCTAGCTTCTCATTGTTAACTTCAAGTTATTAAAATAGTGATTAATAAATTTGCTTTTACGTCCTCTTTACAACTTCCAACTTGTTACATTTTTACCATAAAAAGATATTACAAAAAAAAAGAAAAAAAGAACATAAACATTTAAAAGTTTCCTAATTTAAAAGCAAAACCATAGCTTACATTAAGCATGTTCAAGAACGTTTTAAGTTTGCATTTCGTAATGATGTCAAGCAAAATTTACGTCTGTTATTAAGATTACCAATGAAATTTTTTTTATTTAGATTGGTCTAGACATCAGTGGTACAAATAAAAGAAATTTTGTAACTTATCGAAGCACTCAAAAATAGGTGGTTCGGTTATAATCTGGACGGATAACAACAGGAGATTTAAGCCTGATATCTTCACAAAAGCTAAAACATATTCAGCGGATTGCTGAGATATACTTGTAAGCAACTTCATCCCGTTAAAAGTTGTATTGATGGGCCGAAATCAGATTTTGTTGCAAGATAATGCTTTAATCCATAAATCAATCTCTGACCACAATACAAAAATGTAATCGTCTGTTCACAAGTGAATGGTTATCAGAGAACAATATAAAGAGACTGAAGATTTAAAAACTAGGACTAATTAAAGATGGTAATGTGAATGAAAGCGATGCAAGACAAATTCTGAACTAAAATCAGTTAACAAAGTCGTTTTAGAAATTGCTCATTTCCATTCGTAAAAGCCATGCAAAATCTTTTGCAAATAGTTTTTAGGAAATTATTCAGTTGAAAACAAAGCTATAAGTATGATTAAAAAGCATTTTAATTGTATTTTCGACTAATATCATTACCGTTCTCAAACTTTTTTCCAGTCATTATAATTCGCGATCGCAACGCTCGAGTACGCCGTCTAGCGGGAGCCTGTAAATATCGGACATTAATTTATCACGTTTTCATTTAGTTCCATCAAAGTCATTGACTGAATCAGACGCCATTTTTTAGCAGCAAATAAGAAACAAAATTTCCCTAAGGAAAAGGCCGAAGAACTTGAAAAAANTACGCAATAATTATTTATAGGTTTTTATTTTCTTTTATGGATGTTTTAGATTAAATTTTTGTCTGTCAATCCGGGAAGTTTTATTGGTTTTTGACAAAACCGTTGCCTAGGAAATACTCTGAGCGAACAATTTGTCAAATGCAGGGAATCGCTATCTAGAGGTATTTGATTATACGAATTTTGTCAAAAGCAAAATATTGTTCAAAAAGATTTATGAGAAAATGCTACATAAAGTATTAAAGTTTTTCTAATGCGGGAAATAGTGACCGAAAGTGTTACATTAAATTACACAATAATAATTTATAAGGTTTTATTTTCTTTTGTAGATATTTTAGATTAAATGTTTCTCGATCAGTTCATGAATTTTTTTTTGTTTTTGTCGAAACCATTTCCTGGGAAATACTCTGAGCAAAAAATGCGTCAAATGCAGGGAATTGCTATCTAGAGGTATTTGATTATACGCATTTTGTCAAAAACAAAATATTGATTCAAAAGATTTATGAGAAAACACAACATGAGTTAAGGAAATATGACTGAGTTCTCAGTTATCGCCATGAATTGAACTGGAAATATTTGCTTAACAAACGAGAGCAATAACTCTTGTACCCTTCCGCCATATATTGCAAACGCTGAAAAAATTTGTATTAAAAAATGGAGAATTTTCAGAATGCACTGAAATAATGTATTAGTAAAGAAGCAAATTCGACAAAAATTTGAGTATTTGGATTTTGTCAGTGTTAACGAAATGTAGCTAAAAGATTAGTAAATCATCAAATAAGAGTTCTAAGAAGCCGAACAATCAATGGAAGGAATACTGAGTGGTTAGAAATTACGTAAATGAACTAAGAAAAGCTTCGTTTTCTTATTAGTCAATGCATTTCTTAGCCTTTTATAATGATTCCTGAAATTTTTATCAGAAGCTCATTACGGTGAGTATTGGTCCAAGTTTTAAAATAATAGAACAACCAATCAAATATTATCATTTTAATTGTCGTGTGAGTTTTTATATTCTTTTTTTTTTAATATATTTTTGCCAGTATATGCTTTTTATTCATAGAATTTTTTTTTTTCAATTATGAATGTTTTTGAGAAAAAAACGCTTCAATCCAATCAATTAACAAACATCATGGAGAAAAAATTACTTTTATTTATTTATTTTAATATTAAGAATATTTTTATTTCCTTAATATAAGAATGTTTTTATCCCCCCCCCCTCTCACTCTCTTCAATAAGGTGTTACTTTTCTCATATTTTTCCATTGCAAAAACTCACAAACTATAAAAAAACAAGCCAAATAAAAATAATAAACGAAATGATAACCGTATAAGTGAAGAAATATGAACAAAAAATTAAAAAATAAATTAAATAAATAGAAATCCTTACTTTTGCTTTTCATACGAGTACAAATCTGAAATCTTTTAATTTAACATCCATAAACAAAAAAATTATTTTTGTTGAGCAAAGTTTATCAGAATGCAACAAATTCATGAAGTTGTAATTAATCACAATATCAATTTGATTCTTACAGAAAGACACCACTTATACAAATTAGCAAAAAAGAAATCATACAAAATAATAATAGCATGGGAGCTTACACATGAATTGAAATGAAGCTTTATTAATAAGAATTTAAACAAAAAAATCTTTTTTGATAAAAATAAAAAGTATTTATTAATATTTTTAAAAATCTTACGTAACCGTACTTCAATATTTTAGTTAACAACAGAAGCCGATGAAGGAAGATTACCAAAAATAGGCTTAAATAATGTTTGAAGGGACCATAACATCTTTTAAATTTTATATCATTTTATTGATCATTTTCGTTCGTGTTTAAACTTGTTAAAATCAACAAACTCCATTGCAACCTACGAAGAGTTAAGTAGCTAGTTATATTAAATTTATATAATTTTATTCAATATTTTTGTTCATATTTAAACTTGTTAAAATCAGCAAAATCCATTGCAACCTGCAACAAATTTAACGGCATTTTCATATCACCATCAGTACAAATAAATAAATAAAACTGTTCTATCGACACAATTTACTCAATTTTGATTGCAATGGAATTTTCTTGTAGAAAGAGTGTAATAGTTATAAGGACTTTAGAACAATTCACTTTTCAGAAATAGTAATAACAATAAATAAATAAATAATCAATTATATCAATAAATAATTAATCAATTATATCAATAAATAATTAATCAATAAATAATTAAATCAATAAATAATTTAAATAGTAATAACAATAAATAAATAAAATAAAAAAATCACCGAGCAGGGCTGTACTGTTTAAGGTATCCGACTAGTTTCGACAATTTTTTTAAAAAATATTAATATAAAATTATAAAAAATCTAGTTTATATGTTTTATTATGCGTAAAAAATAATAAAACTAGCGGGAAAAAATATTATTAATTATTTTTAATGGCTATTTTTAGGTAAAAACAAGGCATTTTTTTGCATATACACTAAACACTGTAAAAAAAAAATTTTTTTTTCACACAAAACAAAAGGTCCTTTGAGGATTTTGTTTAGAAGGCTATTAACTATGTTTGAAATTATTATCTTCAAAACAAGTGCATATACGACTGAGTTAGAGATTAATGTAGTTTTTAAAAAAATCAAATTTTAAAAAATTTTTGCCCGTGTCTTCGCAAAAAAAATAGGCATAAAAAAATGAAATTCCACTTTTTTTTCTCTTAGTCCGTAGTTCAAAACATGTGCGCTATAATCATAAACACTCATGAAAAATTGTAGACAATTATTTTAAAGACAATATGAGAAATTGTGTTTAATGTGGTATAAAATGTGGAAGAAAAAGAACAGATTTTCAGATAAACGCATTTAAAGACTTAAAATCACTAGTCTATCCTCTGCATAAAAATTGCTAAACTTTGTAAATAATTGGAGTACCAACAAAAGTAAAGTATTTTTAGAAAGCTAAGAGTACAGGGATCTTAAATTTATAATGAACTCAATTTTGAAAATGTTTTCCAAAATCATGTTTTTCCATATCGTAACCTTTACTAGATTATCCTAATCCTCTTTTTAATCCTACAAATATTTAAAGTTACCAAACTTGGAATCTTGATATTCGCTTATTCAAAATTTTAAGATCATTTTGTAAGATCATTGGACACATTTTTCGTAAAATCCAGCAAGTTACATGAAGAAATTAAAGAAGCAAGAGTCCATCAATGCTAGCTTCTCATTGTTAACTTCAAGTTATTAAAGTAACGATTAATAAATTTGCTTTTACGTCCTCTTTACGACTTCCAACTTGTTACATTTTTACCATAAAAAAATATTACAAAAAAAAAAAAAAAAAATAAAAAAAAAAAAAAAAAAAAAAAAAAAAAAAAAACACAAACATTTAAAAGTTTTCTAATTTAAAAGTAAAACCATAGCTGACATTAAGCATATTCAAGAACGTTTTAAGTTTGAATTTCGTAATGATGTTAAGCAAAATTTATGTCTGTTATTAAGATTACCAATGAAAAAAAATAATCTAGATGGGTCTAGACATCAGTGGTACAAAGAAAAGAAATTTTGTAACTTATCGAAGCACTCAAAATTCGGTGGTCCGGTTATAATCTGGACGCAGGGCCTGATTATCGCCTAGGCCCAATAGGCATGGGCCTAGGGCCCACAATTTCTGAGGGGCCTAAAAAATTATTAAAAACTAATGAAAGGTGAGCTAGCTTTGTGTTGGTTTAAGTACTAATTAAAAAATAATTTCAGCTTACAATAAAAAATAATTCAGCTAATCAGTGACTTTTAGCAAAAATCACTGATTTCAATTGTTTGTGGTCACCATATTATTTTTATTTTGATATAACATTGTTTTGTTGTTTTATATTTTGCTTTAATTTATAGATACACGTAAACTTTATATTAGAAAAATAATTTTCAATTGTCTGCTTTTAAAATTTCTTAGAATGCTTCTCTTAAATCATGCAGTTCAATAGATTATTTTTCATTATTAGGACTACTCTTCAGTAATTTAATATCAAAATATTTTGTAAGGGGCCCGGAAAATTTGGTGGACCTTGACTTTGTTTTGATCGGTCCCTGTCTGGATGGGTTACTGCAGGAGATTTAAGCCTGATATCATCTTCACAAAAGCTAAAACATATTCAGCGGATTGCTGAGATATACTTGTAATCAACTTTATCCCATTAAAAGTTGCATTGATGGGCCGAAATCAGATTTTGTTGCAAGATAATGCTTTAATCCATAAATCAATCTCTGACCACAATACAAAAATGCAATCTTCTGTTCACAATTGAATGGTTATCAGAGAACAATATAAAGAGACTGAGGATTTAAAAACCAGGGCTAGTTAAAGATGGTAATGTGAATAAAAGCGATACAAGACAAATTCTGAACTAGAATCAGTAAACAAAGTCGTTTTAGAAATTGCTCATTTCCATTCGTAAAAGCCTTGCAAAATCTTTTGCAAATAGTTTTTAGGAAATTATTCAGTTGAAAACAAAGCTATAAGTATGATTAGAAAAAATTTTAGTTGCATTTTCGACAAATACCATAACTGTTCTCAAACTTTTTTCCAATCATTATAATTGGTGTCTATTTGAAAAAATTATGAATTCAATAAATAAAAAAAAGAAGGCTTGATATTAAACGTTATTTAGGTTTCGTTATATATATATATATA
>NC_092204.1:63194996-63250610 GCF_043381705.1 Parasteatoda tepidariorum | reverse complement strand
TATATATATGATATACTTAACTGTTTTATCTAATTTCTAGTAATAGGATGGCAACGCATTGAAAGAAGTTAGCTATTTAAAATATGTTATCGGCAAACTTATTTTAAATCGCTTGCGTCTTTCAAAATGTTAACAGTAGCTATAGCAACCACTTGTCTTATAAAGTGAAAACGATTTAGAATGTCTTTCCTTCATTAAGTCAATTGTGATTTTGCAAGCATATTCTTAGTACATAAGAAGTGAGTTATCTGGTAAAATATTCTTCGAGATATGCGTGAATGAAAAAAAATTCTTCGAGATATGGGTGAATGAATAAAAATTCTTCGTGTGAAAGATTTTTCATCTATTTTCATCATTTATTGATTTCAGTTCATATAAGCTTGTCGAACTCCGAGTACAAGGTGAGTTGATTTTTCACAATGCTATATCTTAAAAATTAAAAAGAGATCGTTAAAAGCTGATACACTAATATGATTTAAAGATATAATTGACTCTTATTATGCAGGCAAGCAAGCTCACTCAAAATTTGTTTAGAGCTATTTCATTTTTTGGTTCTTTACATAGAAGAGTTTTAAAAGTTATGTTAGAGACAAAGAAGATATCGTCGGTTAGAAGAAAGATTCATAATATGGGAAATTCTTTTTAAAATTAAGATTATAACGTAACAATTATTTGGATGTTCATGTTATTATATTGAATGCGGATATATGTGATAGGTGTAAACTATTAGAGATCGATCAAATTAAGAAAACTCAAAGGGACCGCAATGACATCTCAAAAAAATAAAAGCATTAACAAATTTGCAAAATCTAGAAAAGTCTTTCTGATATGGGATAATACTAAAATATATATTGTGTAAGCTCTAATTGTTATAATCTTATTATTTTAATAGTTTGTTTTGAGCTTTCAGCGTGCAATCACGAATAATCGTTCAAACACAGATTTGAAAAAAATATCTAAATAAATAAAACAATACTTTCCCAAAAATTGTGATTCAAAATTAATTCTGTTTCGAATAGCAGCGCATTCTCTTGCAATAATAAATTCTGATATTTATAGTGTACTTAAATTAGATGTATTAGTTTTAATAAATTTTTATTAAAGCTAAGCTTTCAGTTAAAAAATTAAATAATTCATTAAAAGAAGATTTAAAACCTACAACAAAGAAGAATAGGCAAGAGTCGTTTTCATTCCTTACAAGAATTCGAGTTAGCTGGGCCCAGATAATTGACGTCATTTTAGCTTTGCCCGGGGATCAGAACCCGGATGTCGATCCCGGGCTCTTTGAACCTTGGAACGTTCACATCATTGGAAGACGAAACCGGCCAGAAGGCGGAACTTACCAAAATTCCAACAACCTATGAAAACTCTCGTAGGCGGATGATTGGGCGTGTCTGATTAACCGAGAGCCTGATAGTGTTCTTTTATCCAGATAGATTAGAACCAACTCGAGTATTGCGTAAGGGCGGGGACATGATTTACAAACAAACATTCCAACACGTGATTTAAGTGTTCGGTAATTGAGAAAGCTGGTATATCTTGAATGATAGATGGAACAACTATGATAAGGGGCAAAAGGGGGTACACTTTGTAGGGTACATCTACTTCAGACATGTGAAATGATTTCTTCTGGGAAAAGTTATATGGCTTGGTGTATAGATATTTTTGATCCACCCTTTTCGGCTCAGGTCAGACAAGGGTTATGGATTTATAAGTATTGCTATTGTTTTTCAAATAGAAATTCTCTAGTCGATTAATCATGATACGGTTTGGGAAAGTGTGTAATTATTCGCCCTTTACACACAGGAGATGTTTATAAAGTAACATCTAAAGAAAAAAAAATCATTATTTAAAACAGCTTAAACAATGATGGTTTTAACTCTGGGAACAAACTTAAACTTAACTCTCTCTAAATGAGGAATTAAAATTAATAAAAAAAAAATTGAAAAGAATAATTTATTTATTCCTTAACAATAAATAATTCTAAAAAATTTCGGCGATTCTTGGAGTTAAGCACCAGGGACAAATGATCTCATTTATTTCCCTATCTCATTTATTTCTCTATAAGTTTTGTATTATGCTCGAATTTCTAAAAAGAGTAAAGACATTTTTGCAGAGCCTGACACCCAAGAGAATAGCAATGAATTAAGTAAAATTTCCAACTGTTTGCAAATTCATATCTTCCTTAATTCGCAGATTTATTTTATCCGATTGCAACAAAAATTGCATCTCTGAAAGTTTAGTTTCACGCTCGTATTCTGTAAAAATCAAAGACAGATTTGTAGATCCTGATGCGATTGAGTCTTGTTGAGATTCGATTCGAATCTCAACAATACTCAATCGCATTTGTTCGTTCTTTTCCATAAGCTTTGTGTCATGCTCGAGTTCTAAAAATAGCAAAAACAGATTTACAGATCGTTACACCCAAAAGCATAGCAATGAATTAATTCAAATGTCTAACTATTTTCAAATTTATACCACTCCCAATTCTCAGATTCTTTATGCTATTGCAACAAAAATCGGTCTCAATTGATCCATAAGCTTCGTATCATTCCCGCGTTCTAAAAAGAATGAAGACAGACTTGCAGATTCACCGATGATAATAATAATGAATTATAGTCTCATTTTTGAAAGAATTAACCCTCATTTTAGAATCTTAATCAAGTTTCAAATGAGTTCCTCGTGGCAAAAAATTCTAAAAATATTCGCAAATTGTCCTCCATTATGTATTTGATTCATATCCTGAGTAAGCAAATCCTTCTAAAAAATTTTGAAGTAGTACTTACTTATTTCCTGAAACATATTGGTATTTTTAAAAAGAGAGACTCTCACTTTGAAATCTGAAACTAGTTGCAAATGAATAAACTCATGGCAAAAAATTACAAAAATTCACAAAGTGTCCTCCATTATGTTTATCATACATATGCTCTTAATGTGGTATGGTTTAGACTATAAAAAAAAAATTATATTAATTTCTTCACATATATGGGCATTTCTGAAAATTTTGATGCCAACTTTGTTATCTGAAACAAGTTTCAGAGGAATCTCTCATTTTAAAAAAATACAAAAAATTCGCAATATGTCCTGCATTATGTTAATTCTATAAATGGTCTTAACGTAGTATAGTTTGAACCGAAAATTGCTTCTTAAAAATGTGGGGTACATATTTCTACACACCAATGGGTATTTTTTAAAAAGTTGACGCTCACTTTTTAATCTGAAAAACTTTTAAAAGAATTCCTCATCGTAAAAAATGTAAAAAATTAACTAAATGTCCTCCATTTTTTTTAACTATTTATATGCAGAATAGTTTGGACTATAGAATAGTTTGGACTAAAGAAAAACTTCTTTAAAATTTTGGGTATTTATTTCTTCACATCTATGAGTATTAACTTTAGACGCTTTCTTAAACATGACATCATCTAAACCATGCCACTTTAAGAGGATATATATGGTTAACATCACGGAGAACAATTTGTGAATTTTTCATAATTTTTGCATTTAAAACTTGTTTCAGATTTTAAAGTAAGCGTCACATTTTTCAAAAATACCAGTATGTTTCAAGATATGAGTACTTAAAAATTTTGAAAAAATATTTGTTTACTCGCAGTATGAGCATATTTATCGATTACATAATCGAGGGCACTTAGTGAATTTGTCATAATTTTCTGCAATGATAAATTCATTTGGAACTTTTTTCAGATTACTCAGTGAGCGTTAATCTTTTAAAAAATACCTATATGTGTCAAAAAATAAATACCCAAAATTTTTAAGATTAATTTTTTCACTTCAAACAATACTACGTTAAGAGCATACATACTGGAGAACACTTTGCGATTTTTTTACAATTTTTGGAAAAGAGGAATTCATTTGAAACTTGTTTCAGATTACAAAGCAAGCATCAATTTTTTCCAAAAACCCCATAAAATAGAAGAAATAAATATTCAAAAATTTCAGAAGTATTTGTTTAGTCCAAACCATGCTTAAGAGCATATGTATAGTTAACACAATGGAGGGCACTTTGTGAATTTTTTATAATTTTTTGCAATGAGTAATTCATGTGAAACTTGTTTCAGATTGCAAAGTAGGCGCTGCTTTTTTCAAAAATACCAGTATGTTTCAAGAAATACTCATTTCTTAAAGTAATAAGTGTTTAAAAGTTTTGAAAAAAGATTAGTTTACTCACGGTGTGAGCAAATTTATCGATAACATAATCGAGAACACTTTGCGAATTTGTTATAATTTTTTGCAATGATAAATTCATTTGAAACTTTTCTCAGATTACAAGGTGAGCGTCAATTCTTTAAAAACTACCCATATGTGTCAGAAAAAAATGAACTCACATTTTTTTAAGAAACAATTTTCAGTCCAAGTAATGCTATGTTATGAGCTTACATATACAAAAAAAAGAGGACATTTTGCGAATTTCGTATAAATATTTGGATTTAATTTGAAACTTATTTCAGATTACAAAGTAAGCGTCAAATTTTTCAAACATACCTATAGCTGTGAAAAACTAAATACCCAAAATTTTTTAGAATCATATATTTAGTCCAAACCATGCTACGTTAAGAGCATTAATATAGTTAACCTAAGAAGGATATATTGCGAATTTTTTTATATATATAATTTTTTCCAATGAGGATATCATTTGAAGCTCTTTTCTGGCTACAAAGTGAGCTACAAATTTTCCAAAAATACTCATTTATATCATTAAATAAGTAATCAAAAGTTTTAAGATGTGTTTGGAGCATGTGTATAATTGACGAAAAAGGGGACAATTTGCAAATTTTTTATAATTCTTTGCTACGTTGTTGTTGTTTTCCTCTGTCATTGAGGCAGACGGGTTGCGATTCTTTCCGTTTTCCAATGGCCCCATCTATGGCCAAGAATTCGACTCCCCTTATAACCATACGTCACGCCCGTTTATAGGATGGTCCCATTCATACATCCATTCATTCAACCACGGATCGTCATTTTTGGCCTGAACCAGAGAACGATCAATATCCAATTCAGTTCCCCCATGGGTATAATTTGTTATGGGAACATGGAGGACTTTGAGACCCAACAGGTTTAACATGCACCAGTCACCATTAACAACACGGGGAATCTTCGGTTTGCTGGATTCGAACTCCTGTTCTCACGAATGTGAGTCTAGGGCCCTGCCAACCAGGCCATCCTGGTCCAATGTTTTGCAATCAGGAACTTATTTGAAACTTGATTGATTAAGAATAAAAAATGAACGTCAAAAAGTACCCATTTAAGTGAAAAATAGGGAGCCAAAATTTTTGAGAAGTAATTTTTCGTCCAATCACTGCTTCGTTGAGAGCATACATATAAAAATAAAGGAGGACACTTTGCAAATTTTTTGTAACATTTTCCAATGAGAAGTTCATTTTAAACTTGCTCAAATTTTTCAGAAATACCCATGGATGTGAAGAAGTAAATACTAAAAGTTTTTAAGAAGCATTTGTTTAGTCTAAACCAGGGGTTGCCAAACTTTTTTGATCATCGACCCCTGTATAATTTTTCGAAATCTCCATCGACCCCTGCAAACGTAATTTTCTGTTAATTAAAATAAAATTCTATTAGATACTGTGTTTGTACATTTATTTTATGATTTTAAACATTTATTAAAGTAATAGTACATTGTGTAACAATAGTTTTATGAAAAATATATTAATATTGAAATTTAAATACCTTATTATTAAATAATAAGTAATTATGCATAAGTAGATATAATAAGTAAAGTAACTAAAGATTTACTGCTTCTTGATCAATGAGATGGGTGTGCCTGGTGTTTTTTTGCAAGGTTCGCTATATTGGGTTCAAAATTGGTCAATTTTAATTTTCGTCAAAATTGGTCAATTTTGTAATTTTCGTAAAAAAATACAAAGTGTGCTATAGTTTTGTCGCGGGCTGTACTAATCCATATTATTAATGCTTACCTTCTTTTTTGTGCATTGATAATTAAAATTGATATCTAAACCAAACGAATGGTTTTATCGAAACAATAACTAATTATCCAAAACTATAAAAGTTTTAATAATGACACTGCAAATATTCAACACAGTTTGCAAAGATAGCTGAAACTGCGTATGATATTTGCATTTGTAACGTCAATGCTCGTCACACGTGACATTTGGACAAGCGCACATATGCATATGACTTATAAACTGCGCTGAGTTCGTGCCACTGCGCGGTGGTACGTAAATACTTGTTTCACCCCAATAAATATACGTTTATTAATTTATGTTTTATAAAGAAACTGATATTGAGTCAATTATAAAAAAAATTCACAAATTTTACATACTTAATTAGGTATGTGTGATTTGCGTATTGAGAACTGTTTTTTTTTTCGACCCACAATCGACCCTTCCGATTCGGATCGACCCCCATTCGCCCCCCTGTCTCAGATCGACCCCCGCTTTCGTTAAATAGACCCCTGGGGGTCTATATAGACCACTTTGGCGACCTCTGGTCTAAACCATGTGACGTTAAGAGCTTATATATGGTTAGCATAATGGAGGAATTTTTTATAATTATTTGCAATGAGAAATTCATTTGAAACTTGTTTAGAGATTAAAAATTTTGCCCATGTTTCAAATATGCCCATTGTTGTGTAGAAATAAATACTCAAAATTTTTAAGAAGTATTTGTTTAGTCCAAACCATGCTACATAAAGAGTTATGCTACGTCATCCCTGCTAAGATCTTATCAGTGGGGTTGAACTCTCATCCTTTACTCACTGAGGAAGTGGGGTAAAGGGCTCCTCTTATAAACGAGAGGTCATCGATCCTAAGTAGGGTAAAGCGTTAATCCCATAACACTATTGAAGGAGAGGTTATCAAAGCTAAAAGTGGGTTGCAGCACGCATTTTCCCCCTACTTATGATGATCAAATCTCAGGAAATCTTTGACACTTCGATTTGTGGAGATATTTAAATGACGAAGTTTAAACATAATTCCTAACAATAAATGATCTGATATACTGTAATTCAAACATTACAACGGACCACTTACAGCATTTTGAAAGAAAGTAATTCCAAACTATGCAAAATTGAATTCAGCATTATATCTAAGAAAGAGGTAACTGGATTGAAATTTTTTTTTAAAGTTTCAGTTCAAATTTCTTTTATGTTCTGTTAAAAATGCTTTTAACATGCTATCAACAAAAGTGTCAATTATTGATATCTTCATCTCGCAGTTTGATAGGATTAACGATATGAATTTCTACACTAAGTAAATTAATCAAAGAAGTAATATTTTACATATATTAAGTTATTAAATTATCGAAGTCAGTCAGATCAGATCATACAATATTGGAGTAGAAATGCTCACTGCATTATATTTTTAAACCATAAAATAAAATTCTTTTTATGACATGTTAACTTAAACAAGTTTGCATCGAATTGAAAAACCTCTGAAAATCATGATAATAAAGATTCAATGTTTATTACTTTACGTTCAATAAATTAGAAAAAGATGAGCTTGTCTTGATTAATAGTATCAATTGAATTTAATAGCACAAGTACAAATTTAATATTTGATAAATATTGCTCGTGGAAAATTCCCAGATTGATCCCAGATAAATGGTTTTAAATTTTATTGCCGCTTTCAAAAAACAATAGTATTTTTTACTGGTATCAGGCACAGAGAATTGAAATTAGAACTAGTAAATTACTCCTACTAGTAAATTCTCTTTATGATGAACTTTAACTATGGATCTCAAGAAACGATTGGAACGTGTGATGATATCAAAAACAAAACTCTGTATGAGGTTTGAGCACTCTAGTCAGTCGGAAAATATTCAGAATTTCAACTGATGATAGATTCCTTGTGGTGATAAATTCGACTTGTAGGCTCCGGAAAACGATAGAAACTCGTATTTTTTCAGACAAAAAGATTCGGATTAAACTTGAGTAATTATTTAAAAAATGGCTGAAATTTTGACTGACGAAAAATTCTACTTAGTGTTAAAGTGATGATGACAGTCAAGAAATGATTGAAACTTGCATTATTATTAAATTTGAGGCCCCTATGGAGATTTAAGTAGTCTGGTTAGTTTCAAAGCAGATTAGATTTAGCCCACACAGACCGAGTTAATGAAAACATAATATATGGTATTCATTGGCGTACGCAGAATTTTTTCAAGGGGGGTTCATAATTTTCAGAAATTACTAAAAGAAATTCGAGTATGTAATAAAGCACTATTACTTCCCTAATTTAGACAGCTAGACAATTTTGACTTTTTATTTCGACAACATTGTTTAGTTAAATTTTGTTTTTATTTTTTAAGTTTAAGAATATAATTTTTTTTATAATAAGAGGTAAAATATTTTATTTTTATTAAAAAGTAGGAATAAATCAAGCCAGAAAAAACTACTCATACTGTAACAGCTACCTAAATAATAACCATATAAATGTGAATATTCCATAGAAAACCAATGAATTTAACTAAAAAATGACTTACCAACAAATAGGGAATTAAACCAGTATACAAACACGCTAAAAATTTATTGATTTATACTGTAATATCCAAACGACGGGGTTTTTTTGCAAGTTCGTTTAAAATGTCTTCGACAGCTGGGGTAAATTTTCTATGANCGCATCTACAAAATTCTCGAATTGTCTCAAAGACGACAGAACGTCTAGGATTCCAGACCTCGCGAATGCCAGCCAGTCTCGAAAACTATCGCGACTGGCAGGACAGAAAGGAACCAGCGATCGGGGCTCGCCCGTAACAGTATCACGTAAATTTGATTTCAAAACTACAACAACTCTATTATAGTAAATGTTTTTTCAGTATTCTGAGAAATACGGTGAGAAAAAAAAGTAGGCATAAGGCGAATAAAAATATATAGTCTTAAAAAATAATAGCCAGCATAATTTCTACTGAAATTTTTATTTCTGTCTGTATTATTTTCTAAGTTCACTTTGTCTGAGCTCAAGGGGGGGGGGTTAAACCCCTAAACCCCCCCCCCTTGCGTACGCCCCTGATGGTATTAGCACTTACGATTACAAAGGTTCACAACCATTTTAATCGGGCTAATGGAAAAAATACGGAATCTTAATTCTTAAAAATAAGAAGTACTGAATAAGAAAAAAAATGACTGTCAAAAATTTCTTGCTTAGGTGAAATTTCGAATCTCATATTTTATAAGTAAGTTTGTTAGCATTTAAGATAATTTGCTGTTTGTTTGTTGTAAGTTTGTTAGCATTTAAGATTTAGCAATGAAGATAATTTCTTCATGCATTTATACATTTCAAAACTTTAATGACCGAACTCGTAAATTTAGGTTGCAATCAATGAAAACATTTTCAAACGATCCATTTACTTTTTCGACTGTGGAACTCTAAATGATAGAGCTTCTTTTGGCGGAACACCGAGACTTAATAAGTTAATTTCATCAGCAATTGTTAATATAATCATCTACTAATTAACGAAAGACTATTAATTACTTCAAAAATAGGCAATGGTCTAAATTTTATTAGTTATCTTGAAAATATTTAGATGAATGAGTGAGAAAGGAAATTTTTTCCTTATACCGTTTTGATTCAGATTGTTTGGTTGGATTGGATTGATTGGTTTAGTTTAAATAGCATATTAAAATCTTAGTATTTAAATTGGTTTTTATGTCAGACAGTTGAATTCAATGGTTTGGAGCGGCATTTAGTCGAGTACTTAATTTGATGTTAATGCATTCGTAAATTGAAAATGAATGTGCTGAAATAGGGTTTACTTTAATATAAAAACGAAAAAGGAAGAAAATAAACGCTAAGAATAGTTATCAGAGAAATATGCTTTTTTTTTTAATCTTGGTATTTTTATTCAGTATTTTTATTACTAATGGAATTTTTCATAAATGAATATCCTTTTCATAATTCATTTATTATATTATTATTAGAAAAGGCATTCCTTTAAAAAAATTTCTTCACAAGCATTTCAATCAAATAATTTCATGAAAATAACAGAAATATTAAATAAATTATGGATTATTAACTGATTATAATTTTAATTTCAGGTTTCGAAAAACATTATTAGTTAAAAAAAGTTCCAAACTCTCAGAGCCCTTTCGCGGTACCCTAGGGTTTCACTAGACCCCTTTTGGGAGTCGCTGGTTTACTTAATTGATCGCATTTTAATTTCCATTTTTTTTTTCTTTTTCTTTTTACTGTATTTTCAATCTCATCGTTGTTTTCTGTACGAAGTAACAAAGAAGGCCACCAATATTTTTCCACAAAACTGGCTTTTGTTACTGTTCTACACTGTAAAAATTATTTCCACAGCAATTTGTTTTTTTGTCACCGTGTGTCAGGTAACCATTTGAAACGATTACTACAGATTAAAATCATTTATCACCTTTTTCAGTTAGTTCTAAAACATTCAACACGATTAGCTTGTGTTTTTTTTACGTAATATTAAATAATTTTTATGGCAGTGGTGCGAATTAAAAATTACTTGAATTCTGTTACAGAGGATGGAATTCCCTGGTTTCGAAGAAAATATCTAATGTATGAAGCTGAAAAATTCAAAAAGAACATTTGTTAATTTGAATAGTACAATAAGAACGTTTCAAAAATACCAGATTTATCAATTGTCCAAGAAAACTTTGCTAATTGTCAAGTGAGTTTTTATTTCTTATCTATTTTCTTTTACTATTAATTGTGTAAAATGCAGTGCTTGTAAATATGATAAGTTACTTTAACATTTAACTTTTTTAAATTTAACTTGATGCAGAAAAAAAAACAGTTTGATTTATTTAAGAACACGGACAATATATTTAATTCAGTATTATTTGTACGCATATGTAGTATTATTTGAAAATGAATATTGTTCGAATTATTACTGTAATCTTCGAGATTCAATGATAATGGAAAATAAATGTTATCGTTATTTGTTTCGGAAACTTAGGTTTATTTTTAATGACAATTTCTAGCTAGTTAAACTGTATAAACATATATAGCTTTCAATATATGGCTCATTTATGTATAGCAAGTATTAACACTCCAAAGTAGCAGAAATATTCCACATTAAAATGTATTGCTAGAGTTAACCCCCAACTTACTGGTATATTAGAAAATTTCTCAGCTTTTGGACAAGCGAATATAACGGATAATCGAATTAAAGCAAATTTTAATTAAATACTTATAAAAATATCATTGAAAATAGAAAATTATTAAACCACAGGATATTAATCAGGAAAAATCGAAAGTTAACTATTTTCTTTATGAACTATGCTTTAAAAATTTCACGGATTCATACGATTTACCAAAAACATTTCCTCTTAGTTATAAGCAATTGAATTTTTTTGCATTTATTTACTTAAGAAATTATCCATCGAGGATCCCTTAGAGAAACTGAAGAAAAATTTCAGTCAATGTATAAGCAAAAAAGTGATTTACTAAGAAGTGACGTAAAGTGGGTATCTCCATCCTGTTGGGTTGTTGAAACGTGGTATTTGCTTACGTTAGCAATTGTTCTTACCATTTTATTTCGAGAAAGCTAAGCCCGCCAAGTATCACTTCTCTTGAGTGACACATTCTATATTCTGGCACAAGATTTCAATTCTTTCACTATATATTTCTTATTTAACACAAGGGCAGACATGGAGCCATGTAGAACGTAAACGAACTAGTAATGCATTGAAGTTGCCAGGTACACAAAACACAAATATATCATGGTTTCAATAAAATGCATAAATAAATAAAAAATCTAAGCTATATAAACGATGCAGACGAGAAAGAATTATATTTCAATGAATTTGATTTGCGATAAGTAGCTTTATTTTATTAACTTCAAGTTAATTAATATTGTAATTTATGCGGAGAAATTAAGTTCAACTTTAGCACGCCATTTTGCTTATAAGCAATCAGCAAAGCCGGATGGCTCAGGGGATAGAGCGTTCGCCATCCAATGAGGTGAACCGGGTTCAAATCCCAGCGGTGACTAGTCGATACGAATTCCGCATCCGGCTTGCACTGACCACAGTGCTGACTTAAAATATCATCAGTGGTAGACGGATCATGGGTTAGAGTCCCTTTGCCGTCAGACTAACCGTGGGAGATCTTCGTGGTTTTCCTCTCCACGTAACGCAAATGCCGGTTAGTTCCATAAAAAAGTCCTCCACGAAGGCAAAATTCTCCCAATAATTGGTCCAGGAGTTCACTTGTCTTCTGGATTGGGTTCAAAACTACAAGGCTCCGGAGTTGAACATTAGTAGTCGCAAATCCGAAAAATTGAATCGCTGTTCAACGACGGTTATAAAATATGATGCAAAATAAAATTAGTATCGAAGAGCCGTGTTGGCTCAGGAGATAGAGCGTTCGCATTTCAATCAGGTGAGCTGGGTTCGAATGCCAGCAAAGGCAGGTCGATACGGATTCCGCACCTGGCTCGCATCGACCATACAGATGACGTAAAATATCCTTAGTGGTAGACAGATCATGGGTTAGAGTCCCCTTGCCGTCAGAAAATTGTGTGAGGTTTTCGTGGTTTTTCTCACCGTGTAACGCAAATGAGAGTTAGTTCGAACCAAAAAGACTTCCAAGAAGACAAATTTTTCCTAATACTTGATCCAGCAGTTCTTTTGTCTTTTGGATTGGGTTCAAAATTACAAGGCTACGGAATTGAACATTAGTAGTCGTAAACCCGAAATTGGGTTGGCTGTTCTACGACTGGTTATAAAATAAAATAAAAATTAGTATCGAAAAATCTATTTAGATTCTAATATAACGCACTTAGCTTGCTGTTCTACACAGAAAAGTCTTTATTCTATGAACTTTTAAGTAGCAGTTTTGTCGATTTTAAATATTAAAACTATTTTATCAAATTTTTAGCAAATTATTTTGATTTTTTTTAAATTCCTCATGCAAAATAATGTTGTATAGTTTGGATAGTTTAAGAATTTGAAAACAATTTGTTTATTTTATTTATTTACATTACGTAAGCTACTTTAATAAAGAGTTGCTCAGTAAAATACTAAAGCACAAAATCATTGTTCGGCAGGAATTTTCAATAAATTAAAGATATAATTAAAAGTGTGCCATCATATTGAAAATGAAGAATGTGAGAAAGTTTTTGACTTTTAAATTATTTAATAAATCTTGCAAAAATTGTCCTTGTGGAAAGGGGGCGTTGATATAAATTTGTCTCGCAAAATGATCGGTAAGCCAAAAAAGATTGGAAACCTATGATGTAGAAATTCCGAGACTGTTTAGTTATAATCGTGCTGAGCAAAATATATGTTTATACGTATTTTAACGTGTAAGATTTTTCAATGTTGAAAAAGAGAGAGAGATTATGCATTGCGTTTGTATTGTGCTAACCGTAACGTCTTGCAACCTTTAGCAATACTGTGATTTGTCAGGAAATTTTTACTTATAAGCCGTGTAAATCAAAAAAGGGTTAGGAAAAACCGCAACGCTTTGGGTAATTTTTCTAAAAAAATATTGCAAAAAGTATCGCCACTTGGCATGTCAGTACTCTACAATCTAAATTAAATTTTTACGAAATTTTTACAATCTAAATTAAATTTAAGAATGAAAAATGAAGAATAAAAAATTCAAATCCAAATAGCCTGATTAACAAGGTAACTCAGAAAACCCCTGTACACTCCTGCAATGTAGGTGAATTTAAAATAGGGGGGAAAAATATATTAGAAACAACCCCAAAAATAAATATTAACTTTCTTAATATAAAGAAAAGGAACTCAAATGAAGTTTTTAGGATAGGTTGGGGCGATTTAATTTGCGAATTTTTAAACCTCAACATAACATTTATCAAATTCATTAAAAACAAATCTTAGTTAACTGCATTACGTTTGATGAAAAGGTGCGATTTGAATAATCTTTTTACTTAATTTATGGTGGTCATAGACCCGATATTGATGATAAATGTTTCCTTTCCTATTTGTTATTCGCCTGGAGAAGTGGACCTTCTGCATAAAGGGTAAAGAGAATCTTACGAAATGACCAACGAGGATCTCGGTAAAGTCGCATGAACAGCCAATAGCAACCGTTGCTTCTGAAGCTCGGTAATCGATGATAGTAGGAGAGATGAAGGGGAAATAATTACAGGTAAGCAGCCGGATCTCTATATGCACCTGCATTCCATTTCTCTATGTTGCATTTGTTAAAGCGAAATTAGTTTTGGGAGGGTGCAGAGTTTTCAAATGGCTCGCTTTGTGATTACTTTCACTTTTCTTCCTTTTATTCAACGATTAACTTCAAACACCACACATTCCTTTCGGTTTAGGGGCATTTCAGAAATGAAAATAAATTATTCCTTAGAACTCTCCCCCCCCCCAGCATAATAAAATTAAGTGGCTAACTCTTAGTCTAATTAAACAAAAAGAAAATGTATTTGACGGAGCATCGTTTATACGTCCTTTAAATGCAAACTAATAAAGCATAAATAATGCCTGTGGAATATATATAACATATCAGATAATTAAACTTCAAACAGAAGTATATTTGAAAATGTAGCATCCATACTGTCTTTTACATATGATCTAACCATGCTTAAAATTCTTTCACCAATTAAACAAGAATTTTTTTTATTTGAATATACATCGCTTATACTGCATTTCAGTTGGAACTATAAAGGAATGCAGATAATTCCTTCTGAAATTGAACAAGAAATAGAAATGCATGGAAATAATGGGAACTGTAAGATGGAGACAGTATAGCGTAGCTATGCTATTTGGGATTAAAGGTAACAAAACAGTATGGAAATGCATTTGAGTTCAAATTATTTATACTGTATTCATGTACGCCTTAATAACGTATGCGGATAATTCCATTTAAAATTTCTAAGACGGCGATATGAGTCAAGCTAGCATGGTACTTAGGAAGAGGACTGCTAACAACAGCTTGATGCAATTATGGAGGCATGAAAGATTTCATCACATGAATCCTCCTCTGATTCAGGAATCTACATTACAAAGATTTCAGGAATGTCATGAAATACGGTGATTGTTTTATCGTGGTATCACAAACCTAGTAGACAGTTTATCTAAAAAGGAGAATACGAAACGTTTTTTACTACGAGTAGCTGGGAAAATGTTTGTCTCACTTTGCATGATTACTCCATCTACCATTCGTATAAAATTTGTCTTTAGGCCATTCGGTTAAAGAAAATATTTTGGGGTGACCTTCTGATCTTCTTAAGATGTGGTCCCAGGGGTGCTCCGAGGTACCTCGTCTTTCTGAATTACGAAGTAATAGAATTGATCTACATAGCAATCAACCATTATCGTTGAACTTCACTGCTTCATTGATGCTAGCCAAAAGGCGTATGGAGTTATTCAAGAGTAATAAGAGACAAAATCCTCGAAGAAGATAAAGTGCGACTCTTATTTCAAAGAGTTGCACATCTAAAAAAAAAATATATATATATCACTTTACCACGACTAGAATTGCTCGGTGCATTGGTTGCCGTTATACTAGCCACCAAAGTGAAGACAATGGTAGACCTTCAAGAGCCTTCAACTATGCATTTTTGGACAGATTGCAAAATTGTCCTCTATTGAATCAGGGTTTAGAGTAAACGATGAAAATCTTGCGTAGCCAATCGAGTAAGCTAAATTTATAATAATAATGCTGAAAACTGGGCTCGTTGCACCTGAACAGCGTAGCCATGATAATTGGAATTAGAAACAACAACAACAAATCAATACAGAAATGATTCTAAAATAAAATTGTTTATTTTGTATTTAAGCACTTAACGGATGCGGATAATTCCTACATTAGTTAAATAGCAACAAAGTATATATTTTGAATATGCATCGTTGTTTATACTGCATTGATTTGCTTTCTAATAACGTATGCTAAAAACTACTTCTCCAATTAAACAACGAATACAAATTTTTTTAAATATATTTCGCTTATTTTAGTAGGAAGTTAATTCCAACTGTATTCGTTATTCACTGATGCACCAACTGATAATTCCAACTCCAATAAAATGAGAAACAGAAATGTATGGAGTAATTGGAAATGTTAAAACTTAGCCATACCATTTTGAATCAAAAACAGCACAGAAATGTATTTCAAGAAGCAGTTCATACTGCGTTTAAGTACGTTTTAATAACGTTTACGGATAATTCCTAAATCAATTAAATGGCAAACAGAAATGCATCTGAATATGCATCGTGTTTCATACTACCTTTAAGTACGACCTAATTACGTATGGAAATAATGCCTACACTAATTGAACAGTAAACACAATTGTGCATCGTTTTTACGACATTTCAGTAGGACCTAATGATAAGTGTAGATAATTCTAATTTCATTAAAATAAGAAACAAAATTTGCATAACTTACAACTTAAAAAAAGTTCGAAAATTATTAAACTAAATAACTATTATTACCTTTGGCTAAACTAGTTTTAAAATTGAGTGTAAAAATATTTTTAGCTACTTAAATATTTCCATGAATAAGGTGAAACACACAAAGAGTAAAATCAATTTAATAGTGGAAAAAAATTTGATGCATTCTTTTAGTTTTTAAAGTAAATTTTATTAATATCAATGGAAACTTTCATTGTTTTAGAAATTGTAGGCCATGTAAGTGAAAATAATATACAATTAATATAATGCTCATCTCATAATATATTTATTTTAATGTTTAAATGTGGACTAATACAAATTCTTAGAAAAAAAACTTGGGACCACTATTAATATTTACAATTTCAAAATAATTAATGATTCTTGATGTGGATAAACATCATAAAATTGTTTTTTAGTAATTTACTTTTTGCTACTGATTATTAAACTTTTCTGTAAATGGCAGAAAAAAATAAGTGATTCTTCTGATAAGTATAAAAAGTTGCGCACTATGTAATACAGTGAACACTTAAAACAAATTGTTTAATATACTTTAAGGTTCATGTCCTTTTTTTCAAAAATTGCTTTGGACTTTGCTTCTTGGTTTTAAAGTGTTTCTAAAACTGTCTAGCCAGATTGAAAATTTACTTTAATTACAAAAATGACCTGGTGATCATTGTTACGCTAGGTCTCATAGTAGTTAAAATAATTTGCATCATGGCAAGAATGCTTTCTTGACATAAAGAGCTTTTATTCGTTACTTATTTTCATACTGAAATTTCACACTTTTCTTATAAATTATAAATTTTTCTAAACATATTAAAGTGATATTCAATTATAAGTGTTTACTGTCATGAAAAATCGGCTTAAGATGTAAATGATACAATGGATACTTAAAAGCTAGTACCCTGAAATATTGGGGTTTTTCGGTATAAATAGTTCAAGTTATGCTCATTTTTTTAACATGTACATTTTTCAAAAACAATGCAAGCAATAGTAAGTGTTTACTATGAATAAAAGCTGTTTTTATGTATTGAAACAATGGGCATTAAAAATATACAAAAGCATATACACTGCTAAACTTACAATTTTTTGTAGTTAATACTTTTTTTTTGAGTTCAATTCAAAATGGTACATTAATATTTTTATCTGGTTTGTAAAATTTGGTATTAATCTATCAGAAAAGAAGCAAGTATTTAGGCGTTAATTATATTTTCCTTTTTTGGCGACTCTTAACCAATATAATATTTAAACTTAAAATGTATTCTATATGAAAAATTATCATTAAAAAAGCATACGCATTTCAAATAGTTATGTTTATAAGAAAAAGCTTATAATGTAGTTCCACAGCATTTTTACTAATTGGTTCTTTTGATTTTGTCAAATAATTTCCAAAAAAAGGGGTTTGAAATTATTTTAATTTTCTTTGCATGTGAAAATGGGCAATTTCTTCAACCAATCTTTCATTGAAAATTTCAGCTCAGAAACTGATTTTTTTGCTCGTTATTCGCATTTACAACTAAAAGGAAGAAAACTTACAGTTGAATTCCATGCTAACTGAAACCAGTAGTGAATTTTTAAAGTTTAAGCAATATCCTTGTATTTGGTATAATTTCAAAGAAAAATTTTGGTAATTTATGAATTCAAAAGTTATTTTTTTGGAGTTATGTATGATTGTAGTAAAATTTATCATCAATAGAAACATTTATGATTTTGACTTATTCTACCAAAAAAACTGTCTATTTCAAAGAAGAAAAAGTTATTCAAAATATTAAAATATTAAAATATAAGAAAGTTATTACAAATAGTTTGATTTATATTGTAAAATAAATTGTTCCTGAGTCTAATTATGCAGTGATTGCCGTCAAAAAAAATTGTTTTTCTTATTTTTAAGTCAAAAATTTATCTCAAATATGTACTGTCCCCTGTTACAATTTTTCTTTTAAGTTTATAGTATTCATTACACAAACAACTTTTTAACTTAATATTTGGTTTTTACAATAAAGTCCATTAGTACAATCATGTTATGTTATATTTTTGAAAAAAAAATTTACATTTTTAAATCTTCTCATATAACAGCGGGGATGTAATAGCGAGGACAAAACTAAATGCCCCCTCAGTTACACAAAATTGATAGGTTCACCGTTAAAAAGGAACTCCAAAAATGTAAGCAAGTGCTAATGCATCTTGATTCAACTAGTTTAAACCACTTCCTCCACTGTTAGAGCACACTTTTTATACAAAGCTGTGCCATTTTTACTTAATAGTGTGTTTAGTTTATATTTAAAAGTTTTTTTAGTGAGTAATCAATATGGGGAAAATAGCAACAGAAATAATGAGAGAATATATAACAAGAATGTTTAAAAAAAAAGATGTTTGTAAGAAGGAAGATAAAGAATATAAAACGAAAATTAATGATAACAGAAGTATTTTGAAAAAAAAAAAGAACCTTAACGGAGAAATAGATAATTTGAAGAAGAAAAAAAAAAACACAAAGGAAAAATATAAAGGCACTGATACAAGCAGTAGAAATTCAGGAAGGATATTATCTTTATAATATTCCTTAAGCATTGGGGAAAGCTATTAAAAAAGCAAACCGTGCATTACCTGAATCTCCAAAAATAAAAATAATAAAAGCGTTGTACTGTTCTATGCATACTCTGTAACCTTACTACCAAAACAAAAGAAATAGCAAAGTAACAAAGCTTCTGATTAAACAAAAAAACTTGTAATAAATTTCTACTCATCTGATAAACTTTCTTCCCAGACTCCTGGTAGAGCTGAGTGCATGATTGTCAGAGAAAATGGACAGAAAGTCCACAAAGTCAAATGTGCACCAAATGTGTGTACTTGGAATTTGTGAATAAAATACTTGTGTGATTTCCCCTCTGTTACGCTTGGAATTCAACTATATGCTTTTCACAAGATTTGAAACCAAGATTCCGTCAGAAAGCTTTAAACATTTTATAGTGTTTTTTGATAACTATTCAGTTGGGTACTGAGATCTTCATATAAATGCATTATCTCATTACAATATTAAAGTTTGACATTCCAGTTCGTAATGTAATGGAATAAAATTGCTGAAAAGAACGTATTAGTAGTATTGCATTCATTTTAGTCTCAGTAACGACGATAGCAGCATTAGCTCTCCTATTGAAATTTATTCTTATATCAATTGAAGTAATCCTTGAGTTTGCTTTGATAGATACGAAAAGTTTCTTGTTTTAAATTGTGCCAATAATATCCTAACTTACCTGGTAATTTTTTTCCCATCATAACACACAACTTTAGCAGTAAATTAAATCTAAAAACATGTCCTGAAGCACTCAATGAAATGGCACAGTAAACAGCAACGAGCTGTTTACTATGCCATTTCACCAAGCTTGGTTTTGCTTAGCATAAAAAAATTTTGAATTTTTGTTCATTTTTAAAACAGTTCGTCTTGTTCTAAATTTAATAGGAAGTTGCAGTGTGAATGCAATTGATAATGAAGTTACGTATTCGCCAGTCGCATTTTTTTAAAATTATGCTGCGTTGATTACAAGATGATAGATTTGACGGGCGTTTTCATTATTTTTCTGAATGCATTTATTTAGTTTGTGACGCATTTGGATGCAAATTCATAATTAATTTAAATTTCTCAAAGTTTAAAATAGGGGTGATATATGAAATATAATATATTTTAACACATGATATATTAAAATTATAGGNCATTTTTTTAAAATTATGCTGCGTTGATTACAAGATGATAGATTTGACGGGCGTTTTCATTATTTTTCTGAATGCATTTATTTAGTTTGTGACGCATTTGGATGCAAATTCATAATTAATTTAAATTTCTCAAAATTTAAAATAGGGGTGATATATGAAATATTATATATTTTAATACATGATATATTAAAATTATAGACTCGTAAAAGATATAAGCCAAATCCAAACAACCCTTGTATTAAAGTAGCAGCATTTTTATATGCATTTTTAATGCATTTTACATGCATAATTAACATGCATTTTACATGCATAACTAACATGCATTTTTTTTGAAAATTATTTTAAAGGCAGTTTGTCCAAGTAAAGATCTTGTAATGAAATATCTTAACGTATGAGGAACACTTTTTGTAACTGTATAATAACAAATTAAATACTGCCAATAAAAAGCGAAAACGCATTAGCGTTAAAAATAACCCGTCCACGTTTGAATTTTCCCCAATGACACATTTTTATGCTTTGATAGATTTACTTTTATTGATTAAAACTGAATTTATCTAGTGATTCTTTTCTTCTCAATGTTTATGTGACAGAGAAACGTAAGTTTATTTGATTCAGTTTCATTTCAATTGAGATAAAACTTGTTTTGCGGTTCCTTTAATCGGTAAAGGGACTGAAAGAGGTATNGAATAAATCGCAAAATGCTCTCAAAGAGGATACCGCATTTAATCTTCCAATATTTAATAAGCTGAATCAGATTTCAAAGAAAACATTAAGTTTTTCTATTAATTTGTTTTTAACAGTCTTCGAATTAACCGAAATTGTGAAGAAAATTTCGAATAAAGATCAAATTTTATTGGTGAGAATCGGAAATTTTAAAAGAATTAACGTCTATTTGAATCTTTCAATATTTCGAATTATCAACGTTCAAATCAGAACAAATTAATTCAAAGAGAATTCCCTATATTAAATATCCTTTAAGGTATAATACTATAGTTACAAAACTAAAAGAAAGGCTTGTACTTTTTAAAAACCCTTTTGAAAGCACAGTAAAAAAAATATATAACTGGCTTTACATCATTTTGCATGTTTTAAATTATGTGTAGCATATTTAATATATTATTAAAAAAATTTGATCCTAAATGGTGCATGATTGAAGCCGCAAAAGCATTTGATAACGATGATCCAGGAGTACTTTTATCTTCTGTGTTGCTCTCAAAATTTCCTGGTACAAATTTGTACCAGGACAAAACCACAAATTCTATATCGCTTGACTGTTCAAAGACGGTAAAATAATTAATAATAATTTAGTAGAATGGGAAGAAAAAAAACACTCAGTAACATGCATCAACGTTTAATTTGATGCCTTGCAAAAACAGCTTTTAGATAAGTATTCTTTTGTTTTAGTGATTTGCTTGGATCTAAGTTTCAGCTTTAAAGTAAGTTTTGCTTTACAATGGTCGAAATGTATTCATGCATTAAACTTTAGCAACAATTTGTGTGGACAAAACAGAAAATGAATGAGAATGAATAGGGAAGTTTGATTTTATAAGTTGCTTTGTAAAATGATTATATTTTGATTGGCGCTCGCGATCCACATGCACCTGTTTCACGGAGGATTCGATGATAGTGAAACGCATGCTCGGATCCGGTTGAGGGGCAGGTGCTGTTGAGTGACCTTGAATTAGCATCTCCATGGGAATGAGACTTGGTGATGCGGCCTTGGCACCCGGAAACAATTAACCCGTACATTCTCACCATCCACGGGAGAAGATGAGGTTTGGGTGTACTCCGAGATGAGGATGCTATTTGGAAATATGTGATAAGCTTAGATGCTACGAGAGAGAAAAATACTATAACCGAACCGAATTCAAGGGACAATAATTTAGCATCGATTTAAGGAAATCAGATAAAAATTGATAATAACTGCACAGATGCAAACAAAAGAAGAAGAAAAGTACACATTTGAAAATATATTTAAAGATGTAAAGCTGATTCGAAACCATCATTAGTGCAGAGCATGAGAAAAAAAAAGTATTGACATTTAAATTTTTTCGTTTTTATCTATCAATAGGGAAATCGTGAGTGTTTCTCTATCACACATAATGCTAAGGATCTACTGTTGATTCTTAAAAATACTTAAATAAGTCCTATAATTAAAAACAAAATCTACTAATTTTTGATAAGAAATTTAGATGCACCAAGAGAATAAGTTTTTTTTCTCTAATTTATTTCTCTGCAAATTGCATTTCATGCTAATGATTTTTTTTTAGTAATGATTAAATTACAGTATGTTCTCCTGTGTGAAAAATATTTGGATTAACTGGGATTTTTTTTATTTTTAAAATTTTTTATTGTTATGAGAGCGTCATCGCAAAAAAAAGTATTTTATCGATGTGGCTTTAAACGTGGCTTTAAAGCTAAATATCCTGCAATTTTTTAAAAATATTCCTCGAAGCAAAAAAAAAATCATAAATGTTTCTAAAAAATAATTTTTAAGTTGTATGTTTTTTATTTAATCTATTTGCAAAGAATATTCATAATTTTTTGTTAGTTTTTGCCTCTGAGAAAATACCAAGTTCTAGATTGTCATAAAACATAATGCATTCCACCTTCAACAAGAATTTGTACAATTAAAATTGAACAAAAATATTAGAAAAATAAAAGTCTTGATAAGAAAACCTGCTACTGATAAAAAAAAAAGAATTTTTATTATTGTACTTGAAAGAAATTTTATTGGAATATGTTGCGTTTATGACGAATTCCAGTTTAAAATTATAAATGTTGTTGTTGTTGTCTTGTACAGTAGTGTAAGGAAAATTAAATTTGTCCAAAAAATGATTAATAATATTATTTAATAGATATAGACATGTTTTTTAGCCGTAAGCTCTGCTTAAATAATGCTTGCATTCAGCACTATGTTTTAAACCAGCTGATAACACGCCTATAAATTGTTTGACTTCGATTACTCAACACCAGTTCTATAACCTGTTCCATCCTTACCACCCACAAAGTAATCCCATAGAAAGTGTCTGAGATAGCTTATTTTTTTTAACGACACAACATCTGACATATTTTGTAGGTGAGCTTTGAGCTTGACAGTCATAACTTTCTCTTCAGACTATCGCACAGGAAAGTAATCCCGTCGTTATAATCGTCGATTAAAGCATAAACTCTGATAGTAAATTTCCTCTCCACAACTGTTCTTATTTTTACTTGCTACCACTTTTTATTTGCTGTATTTTCTTTTTACCTCTCATCTATTTCTTCACAGGTGTTTTTTATGACTGCAGACTCTTTTAGACTTTCCGCTCGTAACTTGAGCTATATTATACGCTGCTTGCAGAGGTATTATACGGTTAAGCGTCACTGTAAAATGTAAGGTATTCAAACTGTGCGAATGAGGTTGGTGTGTGGTTTTTATACCCCTTTTTTCTAGACTTATCCGTATTGTTTCACAACTTAATAAATCACACTCCGGATACATATAAAACTACAACGCGATTTATTTATTTTTTTAACTAAAAGACAACAACCTTTATTACTGTAAAAGAAAATTTGATATGTCGGCTAAAGTAACATTGTAAGTCTTAATGACAAATTTATATTTCAATTTTTATGTGAATTTTTGATACAGGTGCTCATATTTGTTAATGGAATTCGTATGATAATCATGTTCCATAGAAAGTTTTCTAAAATTTGTTATGGCACTCGCATCATATTTCAAATTGAGCTTATGCATTTAGCAAAGCATTTACACAATTTATATTCTAAGAGCATTCATTAAAAAAATGTGAAGAAATTCCAAAAAAGGGCATAGATATAAATTTTGCACGCATTATTTTCACTCATTGTAACCTTATAAACCTTATACACAGCAGCCAATTTCGGAAGTAATTTTTTAGAAACAAGATTTTATATCATGCGTAAACACTTGTAATCCATAATAACTGGTGCATAATTATCTTTATGGTTGGCAAATACTTTGCTTTCATCACTAATTTTTCATTAAGTATTTTTTGTTTACTTTTTAATTGTTATTATTTTCTAATTTTCTTCTTAGTTTATCACAATTTATCATTAAAAAGACTCAAAACAACAGTTGGGGTAAAATAGCTCAAGAATTCTGTTTCGAATGATAGTATGAAAACTCAGCATACTAATATGTTTTGTACGTTATTAAATAAAACTCCTTAATAAACGTTAGATGATGTTTATTAGATAACAACTACGAGAATACTTCTTACGAAAATTATTTTCTTAGTTTTAATGCAATTTATTTTTTATAAATTTATATTTTTTCGCCATTTAGTTGAAATTTTAAATATGTGTGGGGTGAGATGCAAAATAAAAAATAAAAAAAACAAATTCATAAATTGAAAATTTTAATTTATTCTTTGTACACATTTTATTGACATCCTTTAAACTCTACAAAACAAAACACACTTTGGATGAGAACGCATAAATTTACAAATAATAATCTATTCTTTCATACAACATAAAATCTTAGTTACAAACTAAGATTTCTTTACAATAGTTCCCCAGCACCAACCGGTGTATGTAACCAGTACAAAATCATGCATCGTCCCCCGGTGTTCATTGGAATGGGTTCGTGATACACGTTGTTGCTTTAATTTATCTTAGGATTAAAAATAATGTTTTGCTTCATATTTATCCGCATTCAAAATCATTAAATTTATAACTTCATATCAATGATGAATTCAAGTTGTTAAGCTGGTCTTTTATTTGAAATCTGATAATCATATTTCTCAAGTATTTCTTTTCTTACTAATTTTTTTTTTTTAAGGAAAAAAAAAAAGAAGTTCAGTTGGAGTAATGTTGTTGTTTTGAACAGTCAATTGAATGTGAAAATACAATTATTACCGCGCAGCTAGGAATAAGCAATTATGAATTATATTTTTACCGGCACAAATTGTGAACAAATAATTATTAAAGTTAGATTTCGTGAAACTTTAAGAAATATTTTTTCAATGCAAATAATTCAGTTAATTACAGTAAATAAAAGTAAAATTTTAAATGTTTTTCTTTTCAATGTCAAATTTCGTAAATTTAGCAAACAATTAAAAACAGTTCTCACATCTTTCATTCAAAATTATATAAGAAAAGAAACCATGCTTTGAGCAATTTTTTTTTCATTTTAAAAAATACACCTTTCTTTAAAAAAAAAACTTTAAACAAAATGTTTTATTAAACAATTTTTCAAGCTATTTATGTGTTTTTTTTATGAAATAATTATTTGGTGCACTTAAACCCATTCCAAAGGCTATTCTAAGCTTTCTCAACATCGATATTCATTATTCTTCAAAGAAACAATCACTGTAAAAACTGTAATTTCGTTTGGCATGGGGAGATGAGGTAGTAACTGGGTTGATATCCAGGAACTGGGTTTATCTACAATTCTGGCAATGTGCCATACCTTCATTTTCCTCTTGGAATAACCATAAATAAGCTGGACATCAACCTGAAAAAAAGGTTAAAAAAAATACAAAATTATTACTCAATCAAGATTAATGTGAAGAATACAAGATACATTAAGACATTTTTTGAAGCATCCCAATAAAAATACCATTGTTTCAGTGAAATAAAAAAAATAATAAGCCAATATAGAGACCTAAATTATTTTTGAATGGTAATAAATTTTTCCAATTTGCTAATAAGCGAAATTCAGGATTACTATTAAATAAGATACTTTATTATTTATAGAGAGCTTTCCGTATTAGGAGAGATAAAATAATAAAAGTCTTTTAATATATAGGATGATTTAAAACCAATACCACAAACTTTCTAAAGATGATAGAAAATAATAAAACAATTATTTTTCACAGTATAAAAAAACGACTGTTATAGTACACTCATCTATTTTATTCAGTGAATTAGGCAAACGTCAAAATTATATATAAATTGAGAGCAGCTCAGGTTTATTAAAAAATTCATTTTAAGTAATTTTAAGAGTCGATGTTGCTAAGAGTAGAAATTTTATGCTTGTGAAACAAGAATTTAAGAGAAATGAAAGAATAGTAGTAGTTACAATAAAAATTAACATTTCTAAATGTTCATATCATGGTATTATTATACTGATTATTTTCATAATGTGGTATCGAGTTTAAAAAATAACAAAGTAATAGAAAGTAAAAAAGAGTCTTTTTAAGAATTGATTCCCCCCCTTCAAGCAGAAAAGAAATTCTAATTCTTCTAGAGACAAATTACATAAACGCAATTTTCCTAATCATTTAATATGTAACTAAATAGTAATTTGGAATATTTTTTGTTTAATTTTATTCGTTGAAATATGTTTGATTTAACCTAATTTAAATTTAAAGATAGCATGTAATTTAGAAAGTTTTTTTTATTATTACATTTATTATAATAATTTTTAAAAAATTTTAAAATATTTTTACCCTTAAAATTTGGTAACTATGTTTAATAGAACACATTTCACTGAATAAAATGCGACAAAAAGTATTCTAAAATATTTATTAGTTGCTTAGTAAGTAAAAGAATTCTCTCATAAAAATTACCTATTGGACATGTTTTATTGCGAAATGTGTTTGATTGATTATGTTCTATTTTCCAATAAAATTTGTTGCCTCGTAACTGAGTCACAATGCGTGAAACCTTTAATCATATGCCCCTCTTAATACGTTCTTAAGAATATTGTGGGTAAATAAATTATAGAGTATTTAAAACTTAATATGTCCAGCTAAAAGTGTTTAGGAGAACAACTTTTAAATATTAAGTCGTAAAGTATTTTCCGACGCAGAATTTATTAAAAAATTATACTCGACATTTAAAATATTTCTGCACAAAGTATACAAATTCTTTTAAAAAAAACTCAATTTAAATCATAAGAGCATAATACAAATACAGATATTGTTACATTTCATATCTATTACCGAAAAATAAACATAAATTCGTACAATGTTAGCAATCTGCACGGTTACTGTATATGTTTTTTGCTAAGAGTTTTTATAACTAAATTACTATTAAAATCCTATTGGTGTAATTAATTATCTCTTCATACATTAAAAATTGCATTGTCCAATACTATAAAAATAATAGAAAATGCGATATTTCTGGTTTAGAATTTGCAGAAAAAAAAACCATTAATATTTTTTAATAAAACACTTTCGCTAAATATTTAAAATTGTTAAGAGTTACTGAAGTGTTTATGTTATGTTATTTTCGTTTTTATAGAGAGTTAAATAGTTTAAGTACTTACTATCAACAATCTGAACTAGTCCTACTGTGAGGAGAGGGACTGTTACTTGGTGGTCTGACTAGACAAGGCCTGGCATGATTGCCGCTGCCATACACATCTTGTTGATGGTCCATGCTAATACTGTGCTGATTTTCAGACGAAATCCTTAGAATCTCATCCCTTCTAGGAATATCATATCCCAGCAATCGAGCTCTAAAGTTTTGTTCTTGATTCAAATCCTGGTACATAGGATTTGTTTCAAGGAACGATGTTTTAGTCCAACTACCATCACTATAAGGAAAACAATCACCTTGTATAGGACCTAGATGATGAGGATGATGTTCCGGACTTCCCCAGAAGCTGCCTTGCCTTATATCTTTTTCCCATTTAGAGAACCTTTTACGAGGATCTAGGTCTACTAGAGGGTAGGCGTTTCCATATCGGACGTAAGGAAAGTCAAATCGGTTTGTTGTTGACCTCGGGGAAGAACAAAAAAGATGGTTTCTACAGTTGGGGTCATCCTGTCTTTTAATATAATCTTCTGTGCTACAAGTATCGGATAAGACTCGATTGCTCTCTGTTAATACTGAGGCAATTGGTATATATGAAGAGGGTCTGTTTGAGAGTGAGATCATGGCAGACACTTCCTCCGTATCAGTAGGCGTAAGAGACTGCTCAACGTTTTCCTCATCTACTTGTTTTTCACGTAAGGAGACAAGATGCGAGTAAGACACTGCTGCAAAAACTTGCGTACTTCCATAATACGCAGAGGGAGGAACTACAACTTCAGCCGTCGCTGCTTGATAACTTCCGGACGTTCTATTTGGTATACTTGAAGTAGGCATGGTAGATGAAGAGGTCACTCGAGGTGGAGATTTGCTAGGACTACTGGACGTTGGTGATGCTGGTCGTTTCACTGAAGCGGGCCACCTTGCTTGCTCTGATTCTGCTGGTAGGCTTGTGTAGGGCACTCCGCCATACTGTAATACTGTGGGTGGTGCTGTAGGTTGAGGTTGAGTTGTCGAGGAACCATTTAATGGTGGGGGATGAAGGTGATAAGGTGAGGGAGGAACAGCAGCTTCTGTAGGAGAAGGATGATATGGCATCATGGCTGAATAGTAGGTAGGCAAGCGCGAGGGATGAGCCTCATAAGCCAAACCATAATGCATTTTGGAATGTAGTGAATAATACTGGTACAGCCAGCTATTTGCCTGCATCACTGCAGCTTCCTTATCACTGTAAATAAAATTTTATAAAAATTCAGTTTTTTTTATCTTTAAAGAAAATGGAAAACATTGATTATGGGATATATGCTGTATATATCATGTGAATAGACATACATGAAGAAATTTTTTTTTTAAATAAGGAGTATAATAAATAAGGATGAAAAAAAAGACCATAAAAATAAATTATAGTACTTCGCACAACTACAATGGGGTTGTTTATCAGAGCTTTAGATTAAAATTTAAGATTTTAACATATAGTTTCATAATTGATGAGTTATGTGGGCAAGAAAGTACTGAAAACAAAGTTCATTCATATCTTAATGACATTGGTCCTAGGGTTGAAACTTTTAAAAGTTGTGAAACTTTACAATAATAGTTAAAGGTTGAACGTGAATTGCTTTTTATTTTATATTTAAAATAAATAATCGTATGAAAACAACAAATAATCAGTCTTACTTTTTCAAGTGTATATAATTAATAACTATGTTTAGAAATATCAGTTACTTAAAGAATTATTTTTGCTTAGAATAAAATATTTTTTAAATAAAAATTAAAAGATTCACCTTTTTTCTCAAAATATTTCACATAATTCGTTATTAAAAAAAATAAATTCAAAAATGAATTTGTTTCAGTTATCTCGCCAGTTTTCCAAAATTATTAAACAAGCAGCTTCCTTATTTTCAGGATTGTTTATTATATTCCACATACTCATCCAATTTATTTTATCCAATTTATTATTATCGAATTTATTTCGAATGTTTATATATGTTTGGTAATGCTGAGTTTTAAATACACTAACTTGATTCATTTTTGATTCCATTGATGCGTTTAGCAATATTTTTAAAGGGGTATAAAAAATGATAATGTTTCTCATAATCAAAAATGAGTAAAATAAAATATTACGTGGCTAAAACCCACTCATTTATTTCAAAGAAATGGATAAAGTTTTTCAGCCACAATCATGTAGTAATTAATGCTCAACACAATTAAAAGCACAAGTACTAAAATGTAATTTATAGCATGCATTAAGTTGTCGTGTATGTTTCGCTCACAATTCACATATTCTTTAACAGTCGGAAATGCTGTCGGGAAGTCGTAAAGGATGAATAATTTTCTTTTATGACAATGGCTGTAAATAATGTCTTTGATTGTTCAGAAAAAATATGGAAGTACCTACTCATACTATTCTTACCTGAGAATTTGGTTAGTGCAGACTATGACGGACTGTTGCGTAGTATCGGTGCTGTCTTTGATTTGTAAAACGACATGCACCCACAACCAACGACCTGAACTGTTTTGAAGTCGAAGAAGAATGATGCATGATCGCTCCTGCTCAGATTGCGTGACTGAAAAGGAAGAAGAGTCCTTTTTTTATACATTTTGATCAAACTTATACTATTTTTAAATATTATTACAACAAAATATATATATATANTATATATATATATAAATTATTATTAAATCGAACTCTCCTTTTTCGTCAGATGCAAGGGAAATATTCAGATTTAATTAATATTACTATATTGTTAAATATCAAAATAAAAAACATAACATTAAATTCAGACTATAATTTGATGATTTTTGTCTCCAAATCAATTTAAAAGTAAGAATATTTTAATTAGACATCACAACTATCCCTACCTTCTGCATTTCGTATAACTTTTATTATTTAGTCTTTATTTCATCATTAATATTTATAAGAAGTTCCCATATTCTCAGTTCCTTCTAATAACCAAATTTAACCCCTTCAGAACTGACAGAATGAGTAAGAAGGCCAGCATATTCCGAGAGTCTAAGTATAAAGAATACATTACGTACTAATACCATGACTAATACCAGACGAGAGCACGTCCAAGGGGAGAAACTTTTTTGATTAAGTTGAAATACTCTTGCCAAATATGGGAAGGCATTCGCAAAACTTTCTTTGAAATTCATTAAGGAAACTCTATGCATGAAATGCAGAGTTGAAAATGAAACAGAAGTTAAATTATTATTTTTATATTTTTTCATGTATAGATATTTTATTTAATTATAAATATATACTTTATTTAAAGTATTTTTCAGGTAATTTACTAAATTGTGTAGACAAGATCACAGACCATGTTTAACTATAAGTAAATGCATAAAACTTATATGCTAATTAAAAAAAAAAAAATTAAATTCAAATTCTATTTAAACAACATTTAAAGTTTAGAAATTTTTTTATCCAATAAGTTTTTCAACTTTCAACAATGGAACGAAATTGGAAGATAGAAATTAATTTACCATACTTCAGAATTTTTTTCCAGACTTTCTTAAGAAAGAAAGTAATCTGGTGTTTTACAAATTCTTAAACATACCATACTACAGTCAAATTTAATTAAAGCAAACTCCTTAAAAAAGCTTTTGAGAATAGTGAAACACATAATTTTATTTAAAAAAAATGTATATATAACTTACTTAGTCTATGTTTTGACTGTGCTTCTCTTAAGTGATCCCAATGAACAAGCTCATACCATGAGATTCCTTGAAGACTGGCTTTTGTATAACCCAGATGAAATTCTCCTCTGTTAAAGAAAAAAAAGTGGACGGTTGCAAATAACGATTTAATAATAATAAATGAATAAGAAATATGAAATAATAAAAAATATGAAATAATAATAAATAAAAATAATGATAATAAATAAATAACAATAAATAAAAATAATAGAAATGACACCATCTCTTAGATTATATTTTTTTCGAAACATTAAGCAAGTTATATTTTGCATCCATTCATATTTATATATCTAGCTTGCTTAGTTAAACTTAAATATAGCATTTAAAAAAACACTCAATTTTAAAAAGCATTAATTTTTAACTAAAATGATTTATTTAAACTAGGTTTTTGCAATGTTGTTCATTGTTTGTTTTCATGCAGAAAAAAAAGGTATCGATAGAAATAAAACATAAACGAAAATTTTAAATGATTTTATTTGAAATATTTCTAAAATATCTATATGGTGGCTAAAAGTTTTTATTAGTTTATTAAAAATGTTTTTTTTTTAATTTTAAGCCTTTATAAATAAATGCACATTTCATTATGATATGCATTACATTTTTCTAGGAAAAAACAGCTTTGAAATTTATTGAAAATTAGAAAAAAAATATATCTCTTACTAACAATTTGAAATTTATTCTCTAATTCCTTTTGAAAAAATATTTATAACTAACAATCAGAAAATTCTGACAATGTTTAAATTTGAACTTAAGTGATAAATTAAAAATTAACTTTAATTGCTTAATTTTGCAGATTTGATTAACCAACGAACAGGAAAATGAGTTAACGTTTTTGAATTCGGATTTCAAAAATTCCCAGTAGCAAAAAAGTTTTTTTTTTTTTTTAACACTAACATTAGTGTTTTTTCCCCTCTAAAACTTAATGATATTTGATTGTTGGACAACATTATGCTAATAAAAAGATCACCAATCACTAAGCAACAGACGTCAGCAAAACATGAATCAACCAGTCATCGAAAACTATAAATTAAAACCTCCCTTTTCAACGCTGCTTCAATTAAGACGTTTGCAAGTATCATCTTCTTGTCAAGGTTGCCGAGTTACCAATAAACAATGTTAAAATCAATGGTCAAGAGATAAATCAGTAATTTTTCTCGAAGAAATAGTTAATTTTTCGGAAGCAGGTGCATTGATCAATGTCAATTCAAATAAACCGTGGGAACGCCTGTAGCCTCCTTGACCTATGGTCATCAATGCAGGTGGAGCAGGTGGTCACTTCTGTTTCAGTTAGACTTTGCGTAATCTGCTTCAATTCGTCATCAATGCTTCTGGTCACGAAGCTACAGCTACCGAAAGCTTACTTCTGTACCTCAATAAACCAGGTTCAGAAAGCAGACGACTTTTGAAAAAATAAACAGACATAAAGGAATATAAATCGTGACAGAGATTCCACCTCTGGAAGAATTTTACATCAACCATTATGTCCTATCATTCCGAACTGTATTGCGGTATAACTACTCCTGAGGGCAATAGTTAAAGTGTTTGGAAAAGGATGCTTATTATTCGTATAGATAGGAATGTAATAATCTCACTTAAAGCAAATTGCTTCGATTTCACTTGCAAATGAAAAGCTAATCAAGAACTCGTGAAGTAAACAAACATATGGTTAAAACTCTTATCTCGATGTCTACGATAATTTTAAAAGAGTGAAGACTATCCTGTTCTGTGAACTCAGCAATCGCTTTGTACATTTTTCAGAATGTTATAAATTTATTTATTCATAAGCATTCCTTATTACCTTTAGTATAAGTTTACAAAGTTTGTTACATAGTAGAAAAAGTATGTTAGTTGTTGGTAGAATTTTATCAATGCTTAAAGCTATACTTACATTCTGTCTATGTGTAGGAACTTCATATCCATAGAATGTATTGTTGTAAAAACAGTTGTACTTCCTTGAACAACGCATTCACGGGTTTCTGGCATGGCTACAGGGGTACATGTTGCAAGGAAAACGGGTTCATTCCGGCTGCATAGAGGTAAAAAACTCACAAAATGACCCTCAATAAGCACTACCTGAAAAATGAATGAAGATTTTATTACAAATCTTGTATTTGATATTTAATGATTTCAATAAACGATAAATTGGTAAGATTTCGAATAAGGAGACAGAAATGAGTTACTAATGAAGTAAACATCACTATCTTTAAAAAAAAGTAAATAAAGAAACAAATAAAGTAACGTCGAAATAAAGTAACTTTAATTAAAAAAGCTAAAATTTACAATAAAAATTCATTCAAGTTAAAAATAAAATAAAATCGGATAGTAAATAATGGATATTAAGTTTTTCACTGTATTATAAGTTGCGTCTTTTTGCTACTTTATTAACATGAAAAAATAAATCAGTTATTGTCATGTCATTTTTTATCAACAGGTGAATAAAACAACTTTGCGATTTAATGAAATTACTCTCCTTTTGAGGATAAACCTTTCAAGATATAAGATCGCAATTTTGATTTTTTTTTCAAATTCATTCTTAAATTAAATTAAACTGTTTCCATCTTATTTTATTCAGCAAATGTATAAGACGACTAAAAGATGAAGTAACTAGTACTTTTTTTAATGAATGTAAGCACATTATTAAACTTACAGTTTGGAAGTAAATAAAATGAATATTACATTGTACACGGAAAAAAAATTCTAATAAAATTACCATACTGTAATGACATTTCTGGTGAAAAAAAATTAATAATTCCGGTTAATAAAACCAAAATATACGGTATTTAAACCACTCAAATTTTTTTTTTTTTTTTTTTTTTTTTTTCCCTCAGTATAGTTTTTCTTACCTCACATTTAGTAAGAGATACAATACAGAAAAGTAAATTTAACCATATAAACAGTTTTTATGCCATGCTCTATAGTATCACGATGAAATTACCATATGCCACATAACCATATTTTATTGTTAACTTTAGCAAACTCAACCGAGGTACTACGGTAATTTTTACTGAGCTCTTTGGTAATCCGATGGAGCTAGAAACACTGTAAATTTTTACCATCCTATATAGCTATATTACATATCTAGTAGTTTTGGCCATGTTTTTTTTCACTCAGTGTTGATTAGTCTTTTGTTGAAAAGGACTAGCTTTTAGTTAGTTTTTCCTTCAATATTAAATTGTTCCTTCAAACTAATTGATAAATTAACCATTGACAACCACTTAATAATTGACAGTTACAGGAGTTTTTATTTTATACGCCATATTTACTGACAACTTAAACTAATTGTTGAATTGTTATTAATTCGAAACAGCAATCACTATTAACAAGTCAATAAAGCAAATAAAGATGAAATAAACTAGACGAATATCTCTTTATAGATGATGAGTCCCTCATTGAAAACGTTTGATTGATCTTTCATTCAATATTAAATTGTTCATTCAAACTAATTGTCAAATTAACCATTTGCTGTCTCACTCCGGCAAACAACTGAGAAAGATAAATAAAACTCAAAAAAGTTGAAATAAATAAAACGTATCTCCCTTTGTAAAAAGAATCGAATGGGAGAGCAGTATTAAATTGTCGGCACACATCACAAAGGTCCCAGTAATGATGTTCCCCCGATGTAAAAGTTTCTAAAGAAAAGGGCACTTCCCCGATGACGGGTGACTCGTAAGCACGCAAGGTCTGATTTCTGTTTGGTTTTCCTTTCCATATAACCTTTTGTTTCTTTTGAGAGTGCCCGCTAATGAGATCAACGATTTACCGAGAGCAGTTATATTGGAGCAGAACGGCGGATTAGAAGACCCCGAATGGGTTTTTAATTCCGTTGTGCAAAATGTTGGGTATTATTATTTCATTACATTCAGGATATTACTACCTGCTTTCGATTACCCTTCTTTGCTATGAACATCTTTTTGTTTTCATAAATATCCTATTGTTCGATCGCCTTTCTCTAAAAGAAATCGGTTCGTTTTTTTTTTTTCTTTCTCTCTGCGCGATTTTCCACATCTGAATGCTGGTTTAATTTGAATTGGGATTTTTTACAGCTTCAATTTTATTATACCGAAAGAATAGCTTTACATAAATTAGAGACAATTTATAAATTCTTGGGGGGGGGGAATATGTCTGTATATATGTTATCGTAAATGTTGGCAATCACATAGTCATGGATTGTAACTGAAATCTAAAAATTGTAATCGTCGTTATTTTTTACTTACAATCTTACCATGAGTACATGCTGCATGACGACATTTACTAAATGAGTTGGAAATTGTGATAATTAAGAAAAGAATTTTTTCAACATTTACCATCTGCTGATTGTTGAAATTTTCTGGTGTATTAGGCTGAGTAAAAAGTCTTTTTTTTTTAAAAATTATTTTCTATTTTTTTACAGTTGGGTAGTTTCAGTAATACTTAGAGCACTCGCAATAGTAGTTTTTACTTCTTTGACATCTGACAGTTTAAGCTTCACTGTAAAGAACAATTTGGGGTCATTTCATTGAGTTTTGGAGATTTGACAATACGTTAAAAATGGAAGATCAAAGTGTTCATTTTCGCCCTATTTTAAAATCTTACTTTTGTAAAGGGTTGTTGTGAAAAGTTGCGTAAAATTTATTACAGTAATGATGCTCTACAAGAACGTCAATGCCAAAACTGGTTCAAGAAATTCTGAGCTGGTTGATTTAAAGGATGCCCCTCGATCAAGAAGTCCTACCCGAATTGATGATGACAAAATAAAGACATTGATCCAGTTAAATCCACGTTACACGATGCAAGAGACTGCAAGGACAATGAAAGTCAGTCAAATTAGTGATCACGCTCATCTAAAGAAAGTGGGATATGTAAGCAAGTTCGAAATTAAGGTTCCCCATGAACATAAAGAAGTTCATTTGACGGCACGAATAAACATTGGCGATATGTTCATAAAACGTGAAGTAAACGTCTCGTTTTTGGAACGAATGATAACTGATGAGAAGTGGGTTGTTTACAACAATGTGATGCGAAAATGATTCTGGATACGATGCGAAGATTCGCCATCAACGTTTTCAAAACCAGAACTTTATCAGAGGAAGGTTATGCTGCCAGTATGGTGGGATTTCAAGGATGTTGTGTTTTTTGAGCTCCAATCAAGGAACATAGCAATTAATTCAGATGTGTACTGTAGGCTATCGGACAGTTTGAACGAATTTGTCATTCAGAAACGTCCAGAACTCATCAATCGCGAAAAAGTAGTGCTTCATCATGACAACGTGAGACTTTACATATATTTAGCGAACCGTCAAAAGTTATTGGAGATGGGATAGGATGTGTTGCCCCTCCATTCATACTCTCCTGACCTTGCAGCGTCAAATATTCAGTTGTTTCGTTCTCTTTAAAACCTCCGGCTGGGAATTACGTTAAATTCAGATGAGGCTGTAAACCTCGTTCAGTTTTTTACATATAATGCGGGTCCTTTTACGAACGAAGAATCATGAACCTCACCGAGCGATGGCAAAAGGTAATCGAACAAAAGGGACTATGCATCATTGATCAACATTCAACATTTATATAAATATATGACTTTGTAAAATTTAGAAGAAAAAAAACGCAATGATTTTTTTATCAATCCATTAAGTAAGAAATATTAGATATCTAAGAAATATATCGGACATTCAGCAAAGCACTTATGTGATTGTCGGTATTCACCGCACAATGTTTGCACTTGTTGTTGCTTTTTATGCGCTGCTTGATTCTTAGTTTCATTTTTTTACAATGCTAAAAATATCAGTGCACCTTAATATGTGATATCAGGTGAATTTACTGCAACCATAAAAGGATGCCACGTTGAACCATATTATCTTGTCAATTAATTCTCCTTGTTGCATTGGATTACACAACATTTCGGTACCAACTAGCAATTTCACAAACTCGGGGTTCAACTAACACTATTAAGGTTGCAGAAAATTTGTAAGCCCTAACGTAAAATGTAACAATGCATGATTTTGGATATAAGTACAAAAACCATTTCAATTAAAAATTAAATTTCAAAGAGAATTTTCAACCAACATCCATTTAGTTCTATCGTACCTTTGACGTATCAAGACGGAAAATATATAAATAAAATTCAAGCGAATGTGCAAAGCTACTGTAACTTATACATTTTAAATACATTTTAATTTTTATTTTATTTATTTATTTATTTCACAATTTTAAGGAAACCAATCTAATTAACTCATGATGAAAATTAGCATACTCAAAATTACGAAACACACCTAACTACTAAACGTAAAATTTGAAGTTTTTAATTGTTATTATTTCTTATAGTGTTTTGGTCTTATAATTTAGCACGGTAGTATGGATCTATATAGTTTTTGATTTTTTTGAAATGATGTGCTAGAGTTTATTCACATTAATGAAACAATTATAATCATCATCCAAGTATTAATTTTTAAAATAGCCATTATTTTAATATTTATGCTTAAAAATGCACTCTTTAGCGCTTTAAATTACACTCAATTAAGAGTCTTTTAATTTTTATATTTTAAATTCTCCTTTAGCACAACAAAATATAATTTAACATATTAATTAAAAAAATTAACGTGTTCAAGAAACTTTTACTTTATTTATTTTTAATATTTTTGAAATCTTTTCCGCAAAGTGTTCCTCCAAAAATAAATAAATAAAAATAGTCAGAACATACACATGAAGAATGAAATAACAACTTAATAATCTTTATTAAATGTTTCCCATGCGACTATATTTTCGAATTATCAGAGGAGAAAAGAAGTAGTGGTTCTAAACTTATTTCTTTGAGCTGTTTTCATACAAAATTCTAATGATCCGTGAGTTTAGTGATTACTTACCGGAGGGTCTAAAATCAGGTAAGGGGAAAACCACAGAAAGGGGGAATGTTTTGATATCAAAATTTGGCAAAGTGCCCCACCCCCTGAACCTTGCAAAAGGTCATAAGGTTAGAAGATGGGCTCGTAAATCAATAAATACAAGGATCTGTTGCAGGGGGTCATGTCTGCAGGGCACTCCCACGCCACATCTTTTGACCTCTCACTACATCTTCCGCGTTGCGTTGGGTGTCGATGGTGCGATATGGATTGCGGAGATGGCCTTTTGATGGAATGCTTAATGTCTTATGATTGCTTTCTCCTTAATTTTATTCTTTTTTTCTCTGATTGAAATTGATAAATAGAAGAAAGTAAAAATCCGAATTAAGCTTCGAATATTTTCCTATAAGAACATTTTCTCACACAATGCCTCGCTCCGTAAGAAATAAATTTATAAACATTTCAATGCTTCTTGGGGTATTTTGAATTAGAATATTTTTCAAATTCACCGAGATTTTCATAGGGTATTGAATCCTACACTGTTAGGAAAACATTTCACGGTTGCATCACAATATAGGTACTTGGGATCATAACGTTTTCTGAATTTTCTGCAATTTTAATAAGATACTAAGCAATCAATGCATTGTAGAACAATAAGTTTCCAATTGCATCACAATCTGGGTACCTTTAATCGTAATATATCACGAATTTATTGCACGGTGCTACATGTACTATTAATAATTTTGATTACATTATTAGCACGACAATATTAAAAATCTAAATACACGGTTGCTCCATAATAACATCTACGAATGCGCTTGCAATTAATAAGATAAGTATAATTATTGTAGTTCAACTTGTATCGAACGTTTCAACAATCTAGGATTTAACTGCAAAGATTTCTTAAATGCTTAGAATCTTAATTACTTTTTATAGGCAAAACCTTTTTTGCTTTCAAACAAAAACAGTGAATAAACCATGGCTCATGTTATATTTGATTAAAAAAATATTCAAAATTAATTCACGACAAATCAAACACTTTCAAAATCAATGAATTATTATTTACTATTTTAAACTTAAATTTTTGAGTAAAAGAACACTTCAAAAAATTCCGAATCAAATTACGGTACAAAGTACCGTCACTCAAGCTGCTGGTACTTTCTATCGTAAAATCTATTTTTACCCCAACATGTTATGGAACAAAATATCTGATATACCGTAATTTTTATACTAATAACTACCGTTAAATCACTGAATCACTCTTATAATAAAATATTACTGTTAAAATTAAGGTGTAATAATTTATAGTAAAAATGGATCTTAGTGATGATGCCCCAAAGTGCCGGTACTTTATACCGTAACTGGAACCGAATTTTTTTACAATGCATGTACTTGGGGTATTACTTTTTATATTATAATATTTTAATAAACTTAAAGTCTAACAGCTAATTTTGATAATGTTTTACAGAAAATATTAACACAAAGCTTTATACTCTAACATTAAGNAAAAGTACTCCGTTTTTTTCCTGAAATTAAAGATTGTATCAGCAAAGTAAACTGCTGTAATTTCAAGCATCAATGAGTCTTTCTCATTAAAAAAACGTGATAGGTTATACAAATTTATTTGCATATGTTTTTCTTTAGCTCCTATAAATGAAAGAGTAAGTAATTTTATCAGTTAGCTTAACATTATATATATATATATATATATCAAAACCCTTGTATGTGTGAGAAGCATATGTGTTATTTATAAAAATCAATATTCTGAAAGTGTTCCAGTTTGCACAGTTTCAGTTAGACACATAGAAAAGGAGGAAATCTCTTTAATGATGCCTTATCTTAAGACTAACCTTTTGATCTCCGAAGCGCATTTGTCTGCGAGCGTTGCGGGACACATTCATCCTGCATAGGAACATACGAGTATCGTTCATCATGTTTAAAGGATTAGAACTACGCATCAATTCTGTTTGAATAGCTTGGTGATCTTGCTTTTCGATTATATCATACACGCTGTCTCCGTGGATTAGCAAATCCTCCTGGAAGAGAAAAAAAGATATTGAAACAAAACTATTTAAAGGAATTATTAAACCAAAGCATTTCGAAGAATCATATCATAGCAGAATAATTTAAGCAAACACTATGAATTTTTTATAGTTTATAAAAATGAAACCGAAGAAAAGAGGAAAAAAATGAGTTGTTTCCATATAATGCGTGTTATGAAAATTTCATTAAATTAAAACATGCTAAATGATTATCCTGTGTTAGCAGGGATATTTTTCAAATTTATATTTCGTGGTTAAATTATTAAAACAAAACAGTTTAAACAAATCATTAAAATAAATAATTTAGACTAATCATTAAAATATAAAAATTTAAACAAATCTACGAAATAATACAATTTAAGCAAATTAATAAATCAAAACAATTTAAAGAAAGGAAAAAAAAATTAAAAAAGAATCAAACATTACGAGTTATTAACAATTGATAAAAATTACTACTTAAAAAAAGTAAAACGATAGGTAACTTCCATATAATGTGTGTTTTTAAAATTTTGTTAAAAAAATTTTAAACGATTATCCTGTGCTAGAAAAAATATATTTCAAATTAATACTTCACGGTTAAATTATTAAAATAATGCAATTTAAATTAATTGTTTCAATAAAACAATTTACAGGAAAAAAATTTACAGGAATTTTCTAAATAAAACACTTCAAAGGAATTATCAAGATAAAACTATCCTTAGGAATTATCAAAATAAAGCATATTTAGGATTAATTAACCAGATAATTAAAAAATGTCTATAATTTGCTAAAAATAAAGAAAAGAATAAAATAAAATATGCCTAAAATAAATAATTTTCATGCTAAATTTTTTATTGAAGTTTTATTAAAAATATTAAGATGTTTATAAGGTTTAATTTCAAAATCTAATAATAGTACTTTTCCATTTTATGAAAGTAATTCTACTGATAAAAATCTAGCAATCGTTATTATGTATGCTAAAAACTAAAACAAAATAAAATAATCGAAAAAGTGAGATTTTATGAATATTTGTTTAACAAATAATTTCTAGAAGAAAATGCATGTTTTTCCTTTAATGAAAAAAAGGGGATTTTTAGAGCAAAAATTTCCTCTGATAAAAATTTCAAATTTTTTAATTTCACTTCATGGAAATGTTATAATATGTAAAAAAAAAAAAGGGGGGGGGGAGGAAAAGTAGCTATGCTTAATGTATTTATTTTGCATTTTTCTTTTGTAAAAAAAAAGTGACACTCAAATATCTATAGTTTTTTTAATTGATTTTTAAGAAGGATTGTTTGAAATTCCTCTTTCTCTTTTTATGTAGTTTTGGTATTTTACTTTAAGTTTTAACAAAGTATTTGAAAAATTATTTTTGCTAATTTATTTCATTTCGAAATTTTACTTCATAAAAAGTATAAAAGAAAAATGTTACTCCTATTTTATGTGATTTTTAATAAAGTTAAAAAATTTTCTCACAGATTTATCATTATTTCCCATATAGCATAAATAAATGTTTATCATTGTCAACAAGTTTGTTAATTGCGATATTTAATTTTGGTAATTAAATAAGAAAATTAACAAAGGTGTTTCTTATTTATTTGAAAAAAAATTTCACTAAATTTATTTATTTTATTAAAACTTATTATAAGCTGCAACATTACATTACTCAATTCAATTTATACAAATTTTTAAATAATACTAAAACTAGTAAAGTATCATCTGTTTTAATTTTTTTGATTAATTGATTTTCTGAATTTTTAAATTACTTTGTCAATCGCAAATGAAATATCAGGCTTCAATCTATATGAAGTCTTACATTTGTCAATCATCATGACTGTTATTATTTGCCATTCAACTACAATTGATTTTTCAAATTAATAACTAATTAATAATTAGTAACTAACTAATAATTACTAATTCTTTACTTACCATAGAATGACCGAGATATTCTGCTGCATTATCTGAGATGTATAAAAGCTTTCCATTTTGTGTCATCATCATCAAAAAACCACTCAAAGCCTAAGAAAAAAATATAAATAAATAAATAAAAAGTAATTATTAAAACTGTTTATCACTTAGGAACGAAAACATTAAGCTTATCTTATAGGGCTCCCAGAAATCGAAGACCAATCAAATAACGGTAGGGAATATCTATCAATTTGCAGGGTCGACTAATAGCCTGTGGTCATGGTATAAAAAAAAAATAGCCGAATTAACTTAAAACAGTAGATAACGGTTAATCTCTTTAACCCTGGGGGTAATTCTCACGGACCCAGGCATCACATCCCCCTGATAGTAAATGTTTTACCCACTATCTTGCCCGGGTGATGAGAGCAACCCGCCGACTAGCACCCTTGTCACCCCGGGCTCCATGGTGATTAAAGTGAGGGTAGGTTCCGTATTATGAAAAGTAGAAAATTGTTGTGTTGTGGGAAAACAGTATGTTTACTATTGAAAATAAATTTTGCTTTTTTTATGTGTGTGTCCTTACGCAATATTTGTAATTATAAGCCGAAAAAGAAGAAGCTCTGACACAAGAGCGTTTGAAATTTCATTTAACTCTCTTCACTTCTTAGATATCAAAATTTTGCTTCTAAAAAAACCTTCTTTTCGGTAAAAGGTTCAAGTGATATTTTTGAGAATTAGGAAATTATAACAAAAGTGCACTGTAAGAAATTCCGAATCAAATGAAGGTATTAAGTACCGACACTTCGGGTACATCATCCGTAAAATCGATTTTTACCATAAAATATTATACCGTAATTTTACAGTAGCATTTATTTAGTTAAAGTGGGTCAGTGATTTTACGGTAATTATTACTATAAAAATTACGGTAAATCATAGTTTTTTGTTCCGTAACATTTTCCTGTAAAAATAGATTTGAAGTTAAAAAGTACTGTATATCTTCAAATATCTAACATTTACAAATGTATTACATCTGGCATTACAATTACTAACATTTACAAAGGAATTTTTTACAGTGTGGGAAGCTTTTCACAAAACACATTTTCCTGTTAAAACTCCACTTATTAAAAAAAAAAAAAAAAAAAAAAAAAAAAAAAAAATGAGTAATGGAAAAAAATCGTTTTCTTTTTTTTTCTTTTTTTTCTTCCAAAACTGCATTCTTTTATACAACTTTTTAAAAAAAATTACGAAATAACGCATATCAAGGTACTTTTAGAGTAGAAATTTATTCTAGTTCAATAAATCGTATGTTGTGCAAAATCAAGACATTTCTCATAGAAATTATGGATCAGAAGAATTTCTTAAATAAAATATAAATTTAAAACTTTCTCACAATACAACTTCGGTACTCTTCGGTTAGCCGAGTACAAGAAAATTAAATATTTTTCAATTTTTCTTATTTTATTTTATTTTTATATCTCAAAAAATAAATAAAAATAAAATAACTAATTAAAAAAAAGTTGCAGGAGGTCTACATTTTTGTGCGCATTTCAGCTTGTGCAAGTGTAACTAACTTAAAGTGCAAGTGTAACTAATTAGTGCTTGTGTCTAAATAGTATGACTCCGTAAGCATAAATGAAAAGTTAAACAAGAAATATTTTAAAAAAATTTCATCGAGCAGTAACCATAAATCTTTTTAAAAACTACTGAACCAATGAACATAAATTTCATTAAGCTACTTACGTAATGTAAAATAAAAATATTTTGAAACAATTATAATTGAATAGCTTAGTGAAAGAAGGAATTAAGTGACATTCTGAAAAAGTCAACATTGTGGGTTTAAAACAATGTTCATGTTAAGACACGAATAGAATTATTTTTTTCCCTGTCAAATCATTGAATAAGGTAGTTTTAAATAGGAAAAAGTGTTTTGTAAAAAGCTTTTTGCAGTTTCTATATGCATTCTAAAAATTACAAAAAATAACGCTTAGAAGAACCTTCTCTCACTAATATCTTCTATGATAAATTTTCGGACAGTAAATTAACCATTTTAAGCTTTAAAATACTTTTTGTGTAATTTCTATAGGCGTCCCAAATAAGTTTAAGCAAATATATATATTAAAACGATATTTTCGCCAAGAGTGCCGCTTTTTCCCGCAATGGATCCATAAGAGCTTAATAAAATGGACAATAAATAAGTCAACAAGAAACAAAAATAGATAAATATAGCATATCCATTTGTCGGTTCTTTCCCCTATCAGCTCAAATTCCTTTGTCGCTATTGTTTTAAAAAAATCAGAATCGGTCAATTGCTGCTGCGAGTTTTGTATACGGAGAAATTCTTCATCTTTTGCAAAATCATTGCGGGAAATGACGCCATTTAATTTCCTAATAAAATTTTCCCTCTGCTGTCTTGTCCACCGGTAATTTTTTCCAATGCACTCAACAATTGGCTGTATTGCTGAAATACCGAGGTGAGTCATGCTTATGAGGAAATTGTCTTCGTGTTTTTAGTGCTGTTTTGTTGAACCGAACCTCGTTACTGAACAACGCTTTCAGTATTGTTTACAAAAGGAAATGACTGTATGCAAAGCAAAAGTTAATTTACTGTGGACTAACCGTAAAAATCCATTTTCTCTAACTGCTCTCTTCTTGTGGGAAAAAATAATTCCGTAACTTCTCTTAAGAAAAATTATTTTGTTAATACATACCGTTGTTGTTTTAAGCCTGACTTGTGAGTGATTAGTTTACATACGAGAAATATTTAAGAAATTTTACACTCATGAACGCAATTTTTCTTCCGATTGTAGTTCTAAGCGTTCTAATTATAAAACAGGAGTAGCACGTAATTTTAAATGAAGTAATGATAATATATTATAATCTGAATTAAAATATTTTAATTTATATACATTCATACGTATTAGTATCTTTTTATACAAAAAAATGATAAATTATAAACTATTGAAAATTTAGAAGGAAAAAAAAATGTTTTAATCCATGCTTGCCGTTGAATTGCCACGAAACTGAACTTATAAAAAATGATTTAATTCTTCATTTTAATTAATTACTGTTATTTATTATTACTTTTAATTTCTTATTGCTTTTAATTTATTATTATGTTTTGCTTCTTAAAGCAAATTTTTTCACCTTACTTCTAAAGTTGTTATGCAACTAACTGCAACTTAATTATACTCAAGCAGTTTTCATGCAATTCTGTGATTAATAAAAAAGAACCAGCTTTATTAACTAATGTGAAAAAAGGAAATTTTTTAAAAATAAATTATGGTACATTTCATGTATACTTCCTCCGACAATCAAGCAGGTTTGCGTCCAAATCCGTGTTTAAATATTAATTTGTGACCCCTAATGCGAGTATTTTTTTTACATCGTGTTTGAAAACGAACACTTTGTAGTTTGTTCAGTCACTAATGTTCAGTCACTAACCATTCTGTTAAATAAAGCAATTTCAAAAATAAAAGTAATAAGTTGCTCACAAAATTATTATTTTAATATAACCGAACTAAATATTCTCCGTATAGTAAAAAATTTTCATAGAAAGCACGATTCGGTACTTGATTTCACAATAAATCCTGTTACAACCTTTAAAATTTTGTCAAATAAATATTGTTTATCGTTAAGTATATTTTGAACAGTTATTTTGACAATGATATCAACTATAAAGTAGCGGCAGAAAAATTAAATTGTCAGAAAAAGTTGATCTAAATTCAATGCAAAAATACCATAATCTGTTACAATTCAAATACAGATCAATCTTTTAACTTCTCCTGTATTAAAAGTAAAATTAGCATTATAAAACCTTAAAAATATATTCTAGCATTTCAACACAGATGTTAGAAAAGAGCTTTGCTGATTCGTAGTCAGTGAAAATAAATGATTCAATAAAAATTTCTTACATCTAATAAAATAATAATAGTGATACTTCTTTAATTTATTTTCAAGTTAGAAATCTAATATCTAAAAGAGGTTACCTAAAATATATATCTAAAAGATAAAGAGGAAATTTTTTGGATCCAGATTCAATTTTTTGTTCATATTGTGCATTTTAAAACTATAATTTAATTACTAAAAAACACAAATGGGCATTATTTTGAACACTGTATAGTATTATTTATTAGTATATTTATTTATGTTGTTTAAACCGCCCAAGAAGCATTTAACAATAAGGGAATTTAAAAACAATCATAATTGATTCAAATCGATTCTTTATTTTTAATTTGTATTCTTTTGTTTCCTACAGAGGTAACTAATTATAAAGTTAAGAGCGTATTTAAAAATGTTTTGCAATTGAATCATCACTCAATCAATCTTATAAAATTGTATTTTTATAGATAGTGTATATTGTATTTTTATCGATATTATTTTTATAGACTTTTATAGTTAGCGTCGTTATTTAATTTTGTTAGCTGAATTCAATATTCGTTTTAATTTAACTCTGTAGTTTTTTAAGCTGTTCTATAATTTAATCATTAAGCTGCGTTTAACGAGTGAAAGATGATTAGCTCATATTTTATTAGTTGACGCACAACAGTAGTTTCTTAGTTTTATTTGCAAATCATTTTTTAGTTTCTTTTACTTAATGCCATTTTGGTTTAATTTAAAACAACAAGTTAAATTTCAAAAGAAACCATTTTTAACGAAAACTCTAACTTTTCTGTTGTTGTAGTTCAAATACAGTTCACGAGATGTCTCTGCGATCGCATGGCTCATAAAACCTGTAAAATTTATACACCCACGCTTTGCCAGTGGAAACCGTTTCCACGCCCAGGGCGAAACAAAAAACGGCGCCCTAAACTCGGAACAATTTTGAAAAATGCATTTGAATTTTTAAAAAAAATAGTTATAACTCATTTTTCCCTTTCGATTGTCTCTCTGGTGAAGTCATAAAGCTGTATATTTCTGCCAGAAAATTATAAATCTATAACAACCCTAAATGTTTATTTAAGAAATATATCAACATAAATAACAATTAGCGATTTCCTGGTTAAAAAAGAAAGCAGTTAGTTAAATTAAATAAAATATAACTTCAAGTATTCTAGAATAAACATCAGTTATAAGTAATATTTTTAATGAGTATAATCTCTTATGACATACAAATATTAGGCATTCACATTATCGTGCTTTACCAGACCAGATAGAATAACCTAATAGTTTTATCGAATCGCTTTTATCAGTTGTTTTCTTTCAATTGCTTTTGACGTTTCATTTTCCTTAGAAATTCTTGTCAAAGAATTTAGTCTCTGTTTTGTCATTGTTTGTCATTGTAGACCTTAAATAAGTTTTTATAGCTTTTAATTTACAAAAGGAACATTCATCCCTTGTTCCTGACAGTGGAATTGTTAAGAAAATTCTTAAATTTATCCATACGTTTGGAAAAATATTTTTAAGTTGCTCCTATGAATAAATATCATGAGATCAATTGGAGATATATCTTATTATTTCTTCCTTATAATAGTACATGTTTAAATAATGTTTTAAATGTACTTTTTCCATTCAATATACGTCATTTTGTTAAGAATTGTTTTAAGAAATGAAGAAATATTCTATTTTTTCTGATGGCAGGCTCTGAACTTTTACGTCCTTCGCCTAGAAAGATGAAGAAGTATTACTCATTTAACGCTACCAGAGGGCACCTATGAACCTAAGTCACGGAGGCGAGCAACATTACCCACGCCACACTGCCACAGATATCCGTTTATAGGGTGGGCCACATTCACACATTACACAATAGAGAGCAACACACGGAAAGAAACATCCATGCCTTGAGCGGGATTCGAACCCGCAGTTATTGGCTTCACAGTCAGACATGCTAACGGCTCAACCGTCTGGTCAATATGCAAAAATANCGTATTTAAAAATGTTTTGCAACTGAATCATCACTCAATCAATCTTATAAAATTGTATTTTTATAGATAGTGTATATTGTATTTTTATCGATATTATTTTTATAGACTTTTATAGTTAGCGTCGTTATTTAATTTTGTTAGCTGAATTCAATATTCGTTTTAATTTAACTCTGCAGTTTTTTAAGCTGTTCTATAATTTAATCATTAAGCTGCGTTTAACGAGTGAAAGATGATTAGCTCATATTTTATTAGTTGACGCACAACAGTAGTTTCTTAGTTTTATTTGCAAATCATTTTTTAGTTTCTTTTACTTAATGCCATTTTGGTTTAATTTAAAACAACAAGTTAAATTTCAAAAGAAACCATTTTTAACGAAAACTCTAACTTTTCTGTTGTTGTAGTTCTAATACAGTTCACGAGATGTCTCTGCGATCGCATGGATCATAAAACCTGTAAAATTTATACACCCACGCTTTGCCAGTGGAAACCGTTTCCACGCCCAGGGCGAAACAAAAAACGGCGCCCTAAACTCGGAACAATTTTGAAAAATGCATTTGAATTTTTAAAAAGAATAGTTATAACTCATTTTTCCCTTTCGATTGTCTCTCTGGTGAAGTCATAAAGCTGTATATTTCTGCCAGAAAATTATAAATCTATAACAACCCTAAATGTTTATTTAAGAAATATATCAACATAAATAACAATTAGCGATTTCCTGGTTAAAAAAGAAAGCAGTTAGTTAAATTAAATAAAATATAACTTCAAGTATTCTAGAATAAACATCAGTTATAAGTAATATTTTTAATGAGTATAATCTCTTATGACATACAAATATTAGGCATTCACATTAAACATTTTTTCGTGCTTTACCAGACCAGATAGATTAACCTAATAGTTTTATCGAATCACTTTTATCAGTTGTTTTCTTTCAATTGCTTTTGAAGTTTCATTTTCCTTAGAAATTCTTGTCAAAGAATTTAGTCTCTGTTTTGTCATTGTAGACCTTAAATAAGTTTTTATAGATTTTAATTTATTAAAGGAACATTCACCCCTTGCTCCTGACAGTGGAATTGTTAAGAAAATTCTTAAATTTATTCATACGCTTGGAAAAATATTTTTTAGTTGTTCTTACGAATAAATATCATGAGATCAATTGGAGATATATCTTATTATTTCTTCCTTATAATTGTACATGTTTAAATAATGTTTTAAATGTACTTTTTCCATTCAATATACGTCATTTCATTAAGAATTGTTTTAAGAAATGAAAAAATATTCTTTTTTTTTCTGATGCCAGGCACTGAACTTTTATGTCCTTCGCCTAGGAAGATGAAGAAGTATTACTCATTTAACGTTACCCAGAGGGCACCTGCGAACCTAAGTCACGGAGGCGAGCAACATTACCCACGCCACACTGCCACAGATACCCGTTTATAGGGTGGGCCACATTCACACATTACACAATAGAGAACAACACACTGAGAGAAACATCCATGCCCTGAGCGGTATTCGAACCTGCAGCTATTGGCTTCGCAGTCAGACACACTAACCGCTCGACCGACTGGTCGGTATGAAAAAATAGTGTCGTCTAAAAAATTTTGTTATATTTTTGTTATACAATTATTAAAATAACAATTTAAAGAAAAACTTAAAATGGCTACGTATAAAATACAATTATAAAAGGACGGACTGTCATTATAGTATTTAATACAATTATTTAATAATGTTACTACAATTAATTATTATTTAATAATGACTATTGCTATCGAGAAATTTCAGGGGAAAACTAGATATTTTCTGTCCAAAATAATAGAGATTCATAAAATTTATAAAACTACATATAAAAGTAAAAAACCTCTATGCAACTTAAATTACAACAATAATAAACGTTTAAATAAATCAGATGAATTAAGAAGTTATCGATCCCNAAAAAAAAAAAAAAAAAAAAAGTCTTATTTCAGTTTCCCAGAATATTTTTAATAACTATTTTAAATATAAACCCTGTCAAAAAAAAATTCCGCTGAAATTTGGTTGAAAAACTTTCATTAAACACACTTTCATTCACACTGAGACGAAATAGAAGTATTTTCTGAATGAAATATTAAGGTTTCTATCAACAAGTGCAAAAAAAGGAAGGACTCAATATTAATGGTTCGAGGGAGTGACCTCAAATATGCTAATATTAGTTATTGGTGACGATATTTTAAATTACCAAATCAGACATAAAAGCATACTGTCTCTGAATAAATATATCCTTTGTCGAACGTATTCGTACTTTTGACCCCAAAAATATAGGATTTAGCCACAGTCTTGTAAATAGGGTCGCTACAGTTTGGTCAGGAGAACTGTCCAAAGTTTGGACCCCTCAAGGTCGATTTTTTTGTTGTGTATTTCATTGTAATTTGTGAACTTTTAAAAAAAAAAATTTACAAATTGCACGCTTTTATAAAATTCATTAAACTAAAGATAATTCCACGCGAAAAAAATACTTATTTGTTACTTTTTAATGTTTCATTTAATAATAGTCAAAATAGCTTTGAATTGTGAGGCATATGCACTTTAATATCATTTATATCTTTTAAAAGAGATAATTTTCTATGGCAAAATACAAAATTTCAACAAAATCGGTTCTATAGTTCCTTTGAAGTCGAATTTTAGCAACAGCGTATTTTAAATTTCTGAGAAAGTTTCTCAAGAATTTTTATTTTAAAAAAATTTTTTAAAAAAATAAAAAAACAGAAAGGGCCAATTGCAGTAAAATAACGACACATTGAGACATAGCATTAAAAATAATCATTCATTTAGAATTTCTTTTATCTTTGATTAAAAAGTTAATTAAAGTAAGACAAAAAAAAAATTTCTGATTGCTTTCTTAAATTCTAAAATGATGTTTCATTAAAAAAGGATCCTGCCTATGTTCATAAGACTCCCATGACTTAATAGACTACATTGAAAAGAATGAATCTAGGACTAAATGAATTGAGATCAAAGTCCACATGGTCATTTTCAAAGGAACTCCTCCCTCTGTTTCTGCCTCACATTACCTCGTTGAGAATATTGGCGTGAAGCTTAAATTAAACTTCTACATAGAGAATTTTTAACCATAAGAAAGTTAATTTAAAAATGCATGATTAAAAAATATAAAGCCATAAAAATATTTTTCCAACAAACAATATTTTATAAAAGGATTGAATTTAGAGAACATTAAATCTGGGTCTCGTTTGGCATCCTTCCCACCGGCCCTGCACACCCGCAAGAAAATTTATCTCACTCCCATTAATTAGCTTTGCAGGAAATAAAAACTATATTTGTGAACTTTGATTTTTGAAACCATGCTTGCAATTGATTACGTATTACTTTATGACCATACTGCCTCCCTCCCTTTTTTTGTATCTAAATCTTCGATTTTTGAATATATTTCTATTAAAAACAAAAGCAAAATATTTGAATTTGCTGATGAATCTAAATTTATTCCTGAAAATATATTATTTATGTAGATAAATGCTAAGCAATAACGAAATAGTTCAAAATTAAAGGGAATACATATTATAAATGGTTTTATTTTAATTGCATCAATTGATAAATTATTATTTTTAACAAAATTATTTAAATTCGTAAAGATCAAAATTATTTTCTACTAACCAATTAAGCCTCATTTTTAAGTCGAATTGAGAAAGAGAAAAAAAAGCATTTAAGAAAAATATTTTTAAAAATAATAAAAGTGAAAATTTTGAAAATAAATTTAAGCTTAACCTTTCCGCAATAATACATTTTCTCATCTTTTTAAAATTACACAATAAAATCTTATAATAGGTGTTAAAAAAAAACAAGCTGCCTTTGTCAAAATCTATCGTATGATTATGGTTAAAAAAAAGTGTAAGGTACCTAAATATTTCCTTAAAAATACAGAGTGTTTGTAAACTAAGATTCAAGTTAGGAGAATTAGTTACTAATTTTTTCAAAAAAAAAAATAAATAGTAAATTAAAGCAATAAGTCACCAGATTATTATTATTATAATTTTTTTTTTCACTTCAAAAATTTCATTCACAAATTAAATAGTAGAACTATTCTGTAGTTATTAAAAATCCTTCCATTGCACAATTTTTGAGCATGCAAGAAAAATTACTTAATCAAGGAAAAAAAATCTCTTTTTTCCTAAATGTAAATTCATGAAATGTAGAGAAATTGAAATGCTTGTCCATCAGACAATAAGCAATAGAGCAGTTGTTTGAATTGAAATTTAATGATTTAGTGGTACGAATTTATCACTTTTGATGAGTAAGGCGGAAGTGCAATAAGGTCAGCGGCTTTTTCCTAATGCGATCTTTGTGGATATGAAGTCTCCATTGTTAGTGCCTCAATCTTTTTATTATCTTGGAACTCCTGGTGAGAAACCATGGCCTTTATTTTAAATGAATACCATGCAGTTTTTTCTTAGAACAATTCCACTTTTAAAAAATAAATGTTTGAGCTTTATGCAATTAATATTTTAAGAAGATTCTAACTGAAAAGATATTAATAACAGTACATGTGCCGTTTATTCCTTGTGAAAATCATGGTGCTCAGAAATTAAAAATTATAAACAATAAAATTCATTATTATTATTGTAAAATGACGACGTATTCTGACATAAAAAATGCTTTATTAAAGGCGTGTTTTGCAAGTTACTTAATATAAAGGCAATGATTTTTAAAAAGAAGGAAAAAAATTGAAAGTTATTATTTTTAAATATACCGTTCATTAAAATGTAGCTTCAATTAGAAAATTTAAATTGTTGAAACAGTACACAAAATAATGTAACATCAAGCAAATTTCAAACTTGCGTGCAAAATTTAAATTTAAAATTCATTTTAGTTTTATATTTTACAAAAAAAAAAATTAGATATAGTTTTGATGACTATTAGAGCCTCGATTTCCAAAATTTTTGCTTTTTCGATTTTCTCAAATTTTTCTGCGTTAAACAGTCTGTAAAAGGTTGCATAATTTTGAACAAATAGTATATATTAAATTATATTAATAATATTAAATTATATTAATAATATTAAATTATATTAATAATAAATATATATTAAATTTTGAACAAATATATATATTAAAAAAAGTTGAACTTGTGACTTGGTTAGCTAATTTACAAATTATTACACAAACGTAAAATGCCCGGAAAAAAAAATCAAAATCTAAAATTGCGGTAGATTTTAAGAGAAAAAAAGTTATCCTTACAATCTTACTTATTTAATAATATATTAGTAAGACAATAAAATATTCACTGAAAGAAATTTACTTTTTAAATTACATTTCAATGAAATTAAGGCTTCTCTTGAGTTGGATTTAAAAATAAAATGAAAAAGAAGTTAAACATTACGCATCAAATGCTTATTACGTGATTTAATTGAGGAAATTTAGAGAACATGAGTACTTAAAAATTAATTGTCACAAAATTATATTGTTTTGTGAGCTTATGTTGCATTTTTATAACTGTCACCAAACAGAACTGTTAAATATTATCGATAGAATGAATTCAAATCAGGACCTTTAACACAATATTTTATTTGCGCAAATGTACCCATCATATTAGAAAGAAAATGGGAATTTATCTGTACTAAGATGTTTTTCTTCTTCTTTTTTTTCTTGTAAATTATCTATTTATTATATAAATAATTTGAAGAAAACTATTTATTCATCTCAGTTAGTCGTACGAAAGTTTTGCCTTTTCACATTGATTCTGCAGTGGAAGGAAATGATTCCCGCTGCGGGAAAGCAACGAAACTGCGACACAGAGGCACGTATTTTTAAATTTCGCGTTCAATAAAAACAATAATAGCATTATTAGGAATTAATACGCATTTATTTTAATAACGAAATACTTCATTAAATATGTTTTTTCTATATCACGCTTCTATGATTATTCTATGTTTAATTCTTTGTTAAGTTGTATTCATGCTTCTATGTTCAATAGTATTTTTTAGTATATAATTGTTTCACTTGTGCTAAATTGGCTTCTGTTTTTACTAAGACATTATTACAATATAATTAAGAATAACAGTTAATTTATAATTGATACTGTTCAGTTTGTTTAAATAATATAGATTTGAAATATACTCGCTTTCAAACTATCTTATCAATAATAATATATAATAATTGTACTGCACATTGTAAAATATAATGATGCTATAAACTAAAAGAATTATTTTAAAAGTAGCATGAAATTGTAAATACAGTTTGAAATGCAGAATTTATAATATTTGCTTGTATAAGTTGTTTAAATATATTTTTAAATTAGAAAATATTTTACATTTATAACTTTATTGATTACAAAGACTGGAGTATATAAATTACAAATAAAAAGATACATGTATTAGTAGATTTATTATAAATTACATTTACCACCTAACAGAAAACATTTTTTAACCTGTACATTTAATTATTAACCTATTGGTATAAATTAAAATTATTATTAATATTATTATTATTATTTTTTTTTTTTGCTTATCGTAAACTAAGAAAGAAATAGATATAAATTATTATAATAAGTAAAAGATATTGCATATTGTTTCAGCTTTTAGCGATTTTTTTCAAAAAATAAATTATAATAAATCCTTTTTATAAAAATGCGATTTCGATTGTTTAAAGTTTATCGTTTATCCTTTCTTCTATAAATAATGAGAAATAAGCAACGTCTTTGCGCAATATAATACCTACTCCATAATTACTACAATACTGCATAATACCGACACAGAGAAAAAAATTCTGGTGAAATGATCGTACTTGGTATGGTAATAACATTTCTGGTTAAAAAAAGATATTAATTCTGGTAATAAAACCAAAATAAAAGGAATTTAAACCATTCGTTTGGTAATTTTTCCGTTCGTATGGCAACGGTTTAGCGGAAATTCTGGTTTTCAAATTTATATTTCTTATTACTACACAATCAGAAAAAATACAAAACTGAAAATTAAATTTAACCGAATAAATAATATATACCACGCTCAAAGATAACATGAAAAAAATTACCAAATTTTACCACATTTGTTATCAAACATCGTGTAATAAAACCATATTTTATTGTTAATTTTAGCAGAATTCGTAAACTAATCGCCTCGGTAGAACATTGCTTTCTGGTGTTTCAATAGAGCCAGAAACACGGTACATTTTATTATATTCTGCCATGACCATGCTTTTTTTATCAGTCTAGAAATTTAACTTAATAATTTAAACACATTAATTCCATCAACATTATATACTGTTGTCCTGAATTCTTTTTCAAATCTTCTTTCCCCATATTTTTATCAATTCTAAGGCAACAATACCTAATATAAATAGGAAGCGTTTTCTTTGAATTCTTTTACAAATCTTCTTCTTCCAGATTTCAATCAACTCTAAATAATATTCAGCTTCCACTTTATAGACCATACATGTTCCCTAAATCCTTTTACAAATCTTCTTTCTCCAGATCTTAACAGATATGACATCCCAATTGTTTTCTACTGAGCCGAAAATGAAGATAAATTTCATAGAAAGAAATGCATGACACCTGATCGATCTAAACTAAAGTTTTGATTGTCCAAGAAGTCAAAGCCGGGGGTCAGAGAACAACCGTATTATGATGGCAAGACCTCGACATTGGCCTTACGGTATTGCTCTTTAACGGTTTTAAAGGATTATGTCAGAGTCAGCAGAGGGTGACCAAATCATGGTAGCGGTCACTCTCCCGCGATGCTTTTACCTTTTACACGAATCGTCGAGCGTGACCGTCGCGGAGGGAGAGAAGGGTGCGCTCACAATTTTCGGAGGTAATTGAGGGTAAACGCACTAAATATGAGTTTGATGCAGATTGTTGACAGTTGTTACAATAGTCGCGGCTGTATGAGTACACATTTTGACTCCTATTGCTTTTGTATTTCACCGTAAGGTTAGTTAGACTTAAGCTTCCGGAGTTTATTTTGTATTTCTGTAAGAAATGACTGCTACTGTCTTTAAAAAACATACCTTTCTATAATCGATGTCCAGCCAGTATTTTATATATATATATATATATATATATATATATATATAT
>NC_092204.1:63130552-63194667 GCF_043381705.1 Parasteatoda tepidariorum | reverse complement strand
TATATATATATATATTGCATAATTTTTTTGAAGTTGTCGCGTTTAGTTGCAGTTCGAAAAAGAGATTAAAACAGAAATAATATAAATACATCATGTAGTCTAGGACAAGAGGGCATTTATTCTATTGTAAATTACTTTTTTTTCTTCCTTTAAATTAAGTTTGATGTGTCGTTAATTCTTTAAATTTAATAATTTGTAAAAAAAGAAAATTCTTCATTTCTAAACTTGTAAGCAGCTTTCGTCCATAAAATCTGAATTGTAGATCTTATATTAATAGACATTTTCAATGGCGAATTCTATATATATATAAAAAGGTGAGAAAATGTGAGGTGTTGGCAGGAGAAATAAAATTCAATCTTAAGAAGAGTAAAATATCATTTAATTTCTTTTTCCAATCTGAAAAGATTTAACTCATATAAACATAGGTATATAAGTAGTAAATCTTTTTAAACCTAGATGATAAAAAGCAATAATTTCGTCTCTACTTTTTCCTATATAAAGTGAACTAATTCATGAAACTAAATAATTTGTTTTAGAGAAAAACTCACGTTTTTAATTATTCAAAAATATTCAATTATTTTTTTTCATGAAATAATTGTTGAACTGCAGATTTTATATTAATAACAAAAATTCAAGAAACAATCTAACTGTACAATTGAAGAAAAACACGTAAGAAAGTAAGAATAAAAGTGAAGTAATGTAAAACTGTAAAAGAAATTGTGATGTTTTAAATTTTCATATGCAGAAAATTAAATTTTAAAAAATAGCTATTTCTTTTTTTTCCCTCCACTGAGGAAAAAAAAAGTATGATCAGAATATATTAAAATTTGCCTTGTTTCTGGCTCTATGGGTACTCCAAAAAGCTGGGTAATTTTTACGTTTGGTAAAATTGAAAATGGCTTTATAATAAGAGATAAAATTTAGTAATTTTATCATGATACCTTAGAGCATGGAATAAAAGGAATAAAAACCATTTATTCGGTTAAATTTACTTTTAAGTTTTGTATTTTTTACTAAATGTGTGGTAATAAGAACTATAATTTTAAAAACCAGAATTTTCGATAAACGTTACCATAAGAACAGAAAGATTACCCAGTGAATAGTTTGAATACGGTATATTTTAATTTTATTACCAGAATTACGGTTTCTTTTACCAGAAATATCATTACCATACAATGCAATACAAAATTTTTACCTGAATATCTTCGACCATAATTTTTTCAACTTCCTTACGTGTACTCAACTCGTAAAATTAATTATGTAACATAATTCTTACACTCATAAAACAAAATGTGCATGCCTTTAGCTTCATTATTGAAGCAAAATAGCTACCTGCATCGCAAAATAATCGAAATAAAATGTATGCTGTTCTGGTGTCGGTGCAAGACATTATGTACAAAATGCGAATGTTAAGATTTCCTACACTTTATGTTTGGAGAGAAACACCCTTTCTTAAACAAGTACCACAAATTAGAGTTTTTATCTATTTATAATTAAAATTCATATTGTTACAGCGTCTGTATCAGACATATTATGCAAAATAAGGATGCGAGACTTTCCTATATTTTAACATTGATGTGANGTGGTGGGGGGGGGGGGGAGGAATGCTTGCATCAAGTACCATATAATATAATTCTTATCTATTTTAAATTATAATTCATTATGTTCCAGTGCGTGTTTGGGACATATATATTTATATCGATACGGAATCGAATCAATATTATTGGAGTGGATCAATGGTTGGGAAACCACTATTTTTTCAAGGACGTTGGCTGTGCATTTGGGGTGTTGAGACTTGAGGCTCACAGTAAGCCGTAAAAGAGCTAATTTCGGACAAATCGTTTCCGTAATCCATCAAAGTAATTATCGTTTTTTATCAGATGAACCGACGAGTGAACCCGGACCTACCGCTCGACATTCAGACTCCGGCGAATTAAAAAAGTAATATATAAACAGAGGAGATCGCTTTTCCCACTGATCCTGTCAAATCAGATTTCTTTTGATCGGTTATTGATTTTAGAGAAACATTTCAATCCCATATTGGTAGTCTTTTCTTTTAGATTTGAAATTTTCTTTGTCCTAAGTGGATGCTGTTTGGAGTACCTCCTCAAGGTGCACGCTCTTTAGAATTATTATTAACTGTTTCTGAGTGTAGTGTCGGGTTAAATCACGTTGTGCTACTAACTCTTCTTTTGTTATGTATGTTTTTATTAGTATTACATCAAAGTAAAGATTAATGTATGCTGTTTAGGAATATGAATATATTAGCTACTTCTGAGTAAGGTACTACATTGAATTATATTATTGTGCAAGTTAATATTGTTCTTATGTTTTTGAAATTGTCATCATATTGTTATCATACTTTCGGCATAATTTCATGCTTCAAAAATTGCGTTGAATCGATTTGTAACACTATTAAAATAATATTTTTTGAAACTTTAATGGCTTTTTCTTAGCTATTCGCAATATTATCATTTATTTAAAATGTTTGACTTCTATGACTTCTTTTGACACATTTACGCTTGCAAGAAGTTTCGAATTTTATTTTAAAGAAAAAGAAACACTAACACCATTAAATTTATGTTTAAATTACTCAAAATAGTATTATACCAAGCAAGATAATATACTTTTTTGTTGAAGAAATTATTTTATTTAATTATTACAGTCCCGTATCATTGAACTACTCTCTCCTCATCGATAGATTTATAAAAGTCTATCAAATTCGTCCATAGATTTTTATTAAATTTAACTAAACCATTCTGCGCATGTTTGTTGTAAGCATAAGAAAATAAAAGCTTCGTTCCTTTATTTATTTTATAAGAAAGAAATTATAGTGACACTATTTTCTACATTTGCATGTTTAATCCCCAACTAAAGTAATGAGTTCAATTGCTGTGACCGATCATGAGGTAACTCTTAAAAATTCAAAAGGAGATGATACACTCTCAGATATTAAAGTCTTAATTTTGATGAAATTGCTTTTTCACTCGTTAGGCAGTTCAATGCATTCTAGGAGTTCAAAACTTTTTTTTTAAAAAACTGGATTGATTCAGGGGTTAGTGTGCTTGCTTGGCAATCAGTTACGCGGGTTCTATTCCAGGTAATGATAGAGTTTTTACACTCTTCTTATCCTATGCTAATATCTCATAATGAATTCATAATATTTATGTTGCATCATGCCTTATTCTTTTCGCGAAATTCGTAACATCAAACAAGTAAAGAGAGTAATTTCTGCAATTTTGCGAAATAATAGCTGAAAGCATTTCGCGTGAAAGAATTTTGTAAACAACGAAGAAAAGTTCGTGAATTTCGAATATTCATATTTTGCATTGCAGTAACTTACTATAATATTACTAAAAACTGTAATTTAATTTCTTTGAACAGAACATTGTATTACATAATTTTCTTAAATTTTTTTATATACATATATAAATTTCTTTTTAATTNTCGTGAATTTCGAATATTCATATTTTGCATTGCAGTAACTTACTATAATATTACTAAAAACTGTAATTTAATTTCTTTGAACAGAACATTTTTTTATATACATATATAAATTTCTTTTTAATTGATTTATTTATAGTCATTTTTTTTTCGTCACTGCAAAATTTTATTACTCCAGCAGTTCAGTTCACGTTAAGAAATTCCCCTCACACAAAATTACCATTGCAAAGAAACTAACATTACTCTTAATAAGGGGGGTGATTGCTAGAACGGAACTCATGATGGGCTTGTCAGAATCCGTTCCTCTCTAAACAAAGATGAACAGGAGCCGAGAACCGCCCCTTCCGATTGCTACCAGGCGACGGCTAGCAGTGATGAGCCCCCTTGTCTGCATTTGGCGACGTAACACCGGCAGCAGAAAATCTTTCCAATTACGCGATCATTTGGTGGCCGATGACTGGGTGCGGCGGTCGCCCCGGGGCACCCTAGCCACCACGCCTTTAGATGGCCACATCAGTGACACCATGCCGCCTTCTTCAAGGACGCCTCTCACTTTCTCACACTGAATTATCCTCGGAGGTTGTTCTTTTTTCGATCTCCCATTTATGAACATTGTCAATAACTTCTGAGACGTGATCGATATATTAGTGAATTCAATGAAAACGTCAAGTTATTAATGAACGCCTCGCGAATATTGAATGTTAACTTCATTGGAACATTGCATTTGTATTTTTACACTCAAATTTTTGTTTTTCTCATTGAGTCGTAAAAAAAAAAAATAATTATAGTTTTAACTTGGATGCTGAAAGCTAACGAAGTTTCTCCATTCTTTAATTTAAATTTTTTGAAGACATTTTTTAATGAATGAGTAGAAATAAATATTTAAGGTTTTCTTCTTCGATCTATACAACCTATGTTACCAAGAACTGAGTTAATAGAAGATTAATTTGTATTTCTACAATCATTTTTTCTCAAGACAAATTTATAGTTTTTTCTTGATCGTAGACCCCTAACTAAATTTCCAGATTCCTTACTTAAAAATGATGAAACATTTTAATGACATAACTTTTTTTTTCCGTACAAAATATTTTTTTCTCAGACAAATTTTTGTCTAAACTAAAACACTTAAATATAATCCTAATACCAGCTTATGCTTTCGTTTACTTCAAAGTGTTGTATTCCATTACTAAATGTTGTAATCACATATTTGCTATTTTGACAACTAAGCCTAATTCTTAACTAACATTTACTTATTTTTTTATATATATTTCACTTTTTTTTTCAAACACTGTTATAAAATTCTGGTACAAGCTTTCTGTTTCTCTAATAAAAATACAGATATTCTCCAAACGCTAGAAAAACTCTCAAAAAAAAAAAAAAAATTCATGGCTTTCGCCTAAAAGTATTATTTCTCAGCAATTGTCATTACAAATTTGAAATTAGAGGGGAAAAATCAAAATATTTCAATAGTTCAACAGTATTGTAACACAGAATTATATGAAGTAAAACTAGATTATCTTAACAACTTTAATCATTCAATGAAACATGAACTAAATAAGACGGAAGTTATGTTACTTCCATAATTCGCAGCAAGTAATTCGGGATATTTCTACGCATGAAGTTTTGTTTGAGTATAAACTCATGATAAAGGGAGTAACGTGACGTGAAAAAATGTGCATAAATAAAATAAAGTACTATATTAAATATCGTGATACTTAAATTAACTATATTTTTCTATGCGTTATTTCATGACAAAGTAGGCTAGATAATTTTCCTTTATTCTGCTTTATTTTTAATTAATGGATTGCGCAATAACATTTAAAGCATTAATACTTAAAGACTATTAGTTTCAATTCCGCAAGCTCAAAAAATATAAATACTATGAAATGCATGAACACCCCACAAGTTTGTGTTTTAAAAGTCAATTTTTTTAATTAATACATTGCGCAATAACATTTCAAGCACTAACACTTAAAGATTATTACTTTCAACTTCGCAAACATAAAAGATATCAATGCAATAAAATGCATGAATATCCCACAAGTTTGTATTTTAAAAGTGAATTGAAGTCAAAATTTCCGAATCATGTCATCGATGTTCAAATTATGGCCAAGAATGATGACGACTGCGAATGTTACTTTTAACTGCGTTTAAAAGTAACTTTCAAATTATGTTTCTTTTATTATTATTTTTTTTAATAAAGTAAGTCACGTTTTAAGAAACCTTTTTTGAAAAACAAATTATTCTTTGTTAGAAATTTTAGAGCGTGTTGAATTATATTATCGTTCAGATTTTAAGGAATCTTTATATCCTGCTAAGTTGATCCATGTTATCTTGCATTTTAAAATTGAACATATTTTACTACGGTTCAAATTGATTCAAGTGAAGTGTTCAATTTAACACCTCATTTTAAGATTCAATTAACAAATAGAGATTAATTACCAAACTCGCAACGTTTGACCAACTTTTTTCAGAGTATTCTACATTAATGAGTTATAAGTTGTGCTAAATTCAAATACTATTTTATGTATTCCCTTAGAACTAATCAATACATATTTTGCCAAACTTTAGTTGTAACTGAGAACAACATTTTCAACAGTTTATTACTTTTTAATTTTCAAATGTCAAAATACTAAAAAATTGAAAGTCGGGAACTTCTGCAAACAAACTGGTGATATAAAAGTAATTTAAGTCAAAACTCAGATCTGAGACGAACTTACAACTGATATTGAATAAAAAGAAATTAATGTCAATATTGCATGTCAAATATTAGTCTGAAGCCTTATTTTAAAGAAAAATTCAGATTATTTACATTTCAGCAAAAAAATTTTAATTCTAGTAATGAATTCAATTTATTTTAAATTCCACTGAAGGAAATAATTTCTTACCTTAGAAAAACCAAAATGAGGAATCATGTTATCTTGAGGTAGTTCATGTTTTCTAAAAACTGAAAATAAAATATTGAATTAGCATATAAAATTAAAATGTTTAAATATTTCAATGTAAAAAACATTGATGATAAAATAAAAGCTTAATACAACAAATAAAGTAACATTTTAAAAACTTTCATGTTCACAAACATGCTATATATCAATAATAAATATAAAACATAGGATGGGCTTATAAATAAATAAAATAATCTCAATTGTAAAAAGAAGCTTTAAAAACACTTTATTTTTTTAATTCTCTAAAATGTTATTTAACTTACTTTTGAACTAAGCTCTTCAAATACGAAATATTAAGTTTAAATTTTGAAAATTAAATTATTATTGCACACGTTATTTTTACTTATATTTTGCACATTAAAATATAAATCGCATGCGCATATTTCAAAAATTCATAATCACCATAAAATCAAAAAGGTAACCCATTTAATTAATAAATAATCATAATACTTTTTTTATCAGTAATTTTGGAAACATTTTTTTTTTTCAAATTCTAAGTTTTAATTCGTAAAAGTGTATCTCTAAAATTTAAATCTCCTTTAAAATAAAAAAATATTAAATAATTTTAGCTTCTTTCTTTTCCAAGCAAATGATGTAAATATTTTTTTTAAAAAAACTACTTGATTTCTAATAATTTTGCAGTTTCCTGAAGTCATAAGTATAATCTTCACAATTATTGATGCAATTTAAACTACGAGTACAATATCAAATTCATTACCACTTGTCAAGTTGAAAAATTCTGTTACTTCATTACCACTTGTCTTGACCACTTGTTTATGGTTCAGCTTGAACCATGCTATGTAGTGCTAATACATTGATCAATTTTATCTATAGTTCGATTTACAACTTCATTAATATTGCGGCAAATTTGAACGAAACTTCAACTAGTGTAAGTTATTGTATTTATAACTTCTGCGCGTTGTATTACGTGCAAAAGTATATATGTTGTGCTTATATTCTATTGAATATGATGTATTGTGTGTATAATAAAATGCATACTTTTAGGTATGCTGGAATCACGTTTATCCGAGTGCTTGCTTGTACAAATAAGTAACTTATCTGTATATTATTAATCATGTTTCGAAAAGGCATTGAACCATCAAATACACCAAATACAATAAAGAGAAATTAGGATTGCCAAATCATCATTTTAAAAGTGTTTAAATATTGTGATTAAAAATGACAAAATGTTAAATAAATAAAATTAAATTGTATAGCTAGTTAGTGTAGTTGAGGTACATATAAAATATAAAAACTGTAATTATTTAACTTCTCATTACGCTCATACAATACGCTGTAAAAAATTATGTGTGTATAAATCGTGCAAATCCTTTACAACTTCATATTTTAATGCCACAATGAACAATATTAATCGTATCTATCTTATTATAATTGGTAACATGATAAGATTCACCGGAAACATGGCATATCATGGTATATATATATTATTAAAAGTGATTCTCTTTTGGAATATATTATGGCACAACATACTGATATAATGCTATCGCAACGTCTTATAAAAAATAAAGCAAATTTAAAGGGTATCACGGTGCAAAAGTACACGGTACATGGATGATATTGGAACTTTAATAGAAATATCCAGATAAATAGATACTTCATGATATAATCTGATATTTTCCAGCTTAACTACTTTCCATTGTTTTAACACTGAGAAAAAAAGTATGGTCAAAATTACTAGAATATGGTAAAATTTACTGCGGTTCTGGAACAGGAGAACACCGAAAAACTCGGTAATTTTCATCGAATCCCTGGGTAGAAAATATAATAAAAATATATATAATTTTATAATTTGTAATAAAATTTGGTAAATGTGGTAAAATTTGTTAATTTTATTACGATATCTTAGAGCATGACATAAAAACCATTTATTTGGTTTTATTAAATTTGCTTTTCAGTTTTGTATTTTTACTAAACTTTCAGTTCTGTATTTATACTAGGCTTAAAGTTTTTTATTTCTTGCTAGAAATGTCATTATCATACAAGTACGGTAAAATTTACCACAATCATTTTCCCTGCGCACATTGAGATGATGAGGATGATTATGTTTTTACATTAGTCTATATGTTAGTTACCTAAATGAAATTTTTCGGTACTCACGATAATATCGCATTCGATAACTATCATTAATAATGTTCGCTATACCAAATCTCTATATTTACCGTTGTCAAATGATCACGATACAATAGTATCATATTCGACAATATTATCGTTTATTATATTGTACATTATCATATTGGATATAATTAGGTCCCCATGCTAATGACCATAATATCGTTTTCAATATATATCGTATAACAAGCTATTTATGATATAACAGGAGGATACATTTTTTAAATATCGTTATTGATCGTGATGTTTTATAAATTTTCATATTTTCAATCTCTGTTACAGATATTATGACACAGTATAAAATTTGGAGTGAATTAAAAATATATTTTAATGTAAAGTATCAAGATTATGATGCAATCTTAAAACAATTTTTTAATTATTATAATAATCAAATTAATTGATAAATATCACGTATTAAATTTAATTATTATCACGTTTGCTGATTTGATTTTGAAACGTTTCGTTTTAATTTATTATTTTTACTTTAATTTTAAAATAATACTCCTGATGTCATTGTATGCTCAACGCACACAAAAATAATTAAAAAGAAAAAATAAAGACGGTATCTAATTTATTTTTTTTAATCATCAAGACTGTATCTTTATGTGAGTTTGTCGTTTCTTCGAGCTGCATGGGTAGAAAATAGAAAGCTTATAAAGAACGGACAGATATGGCAGCAAAGAAAAAAAGAAGTACTTTTTTACCGCCAGTGTTATCTACGGACCACCCATGGATAAACGAGTCAAAGCTCTCCCTTAGCCGATTTTAATGGCTTTGTATGCGACGTCTGCCAACACTTTATCAATCCAGACTTTCAGAATTTGGTCATTCTTTTCACACGCAGGTAGGAGTAACAGCTTAGAGCTACTTTTCTTCTGAATAACATAAAAAGAACCGTTGGATTCCCTTAGAAATATCTGCTAATTTATTTTCCCATTGATATATATATATATATATATATATATATATTGTGACGTAGCTTTTCAACATTTAAAAAGTTATATCAAAACTGCTTTGTTTAAACTAAAATATATGAAAAATCTTCTCCCAGTTACCCTTATTTCATAAATTGAATAATTGAAGTATTTAACATGTTTGTCTAATTTAAATTTTGATCAATTCTCTCAAGCGAGTATGCATAGTATAGAATCTAAATATTGCTTCCAATTTAAAACACTAAAACTGTGATTTTTTTTCCCTTCGTGAAAAAGCTTTAAAGATTATCCTTGACAATCAATTATATAAACCTCTTCATTACGTACTTTATTCTATATTCAAATAAAAATTGTATCTAAAACAGAATTTTATCGATCATTTCAGATTTCATCATTATTTGAGAAGTCCTAATGTACTGACTTTTTTACGCCATTTGATTTAAGTCTAGCAACCAATTATCCTATATAAAATTACATACATTTAAGTAAATGTAATTGTTTTATAACGTAACACAAAGTAACATGTTCTTTCTACATATACTAAAATGTAAAGAATTTATTTTATAATTTTTTTTTTTTGCTTATATACACTTCAATTGTCTTTCAAAAATGACTTTATTTAACATGAGTAGTCGAGGTTCTATAAAGGAAAATTAAGAAATAAAACAGCATGCATATGGGAATTTTAAATGAATCAATCATAATTCAATGCCTAGTTTTTTGTATGGAAGTTTCTCCTTCTTACATCTCTTAGGGAAGGAAAATTCCGTGTGCTGCGGAGAAACAGCGAAGTTGGGATACGCGCTTTGGTTATTATTTTGCTGTTGGGGTGAGTTTTTTTTTACATACTTTAAACATACTTCTTTTTTCTTCAAATTATATGGATGATATTAAGAAAAAGAACAAGTTTACTCTTATTCCTAAACAATATTAATAATTAACGGTAATTATTAGAATTATTAATGTAATTAAATATTTTTTAAACCATTTCTGCTAAAATCATTGATACACCCCCCCAAAAAAAAATGGTTCCTTGTTAAACCATAATACTATACGGTGCAAATTTGTTGCAACTTTATTAAGAGATTGAACTGAAACCATGTTTCCGTTCAAGTTCAACTGTAATAGAGCTTAAGTATATCGTGTATTAAAGTTTGAGAAATGTATGGTACTATGGTTCAACTTAGCACCCTATTAAGGTTACAGCAAATTTGCACCATATTGTGGTTCAACAGGTTCCAAAGTTCAAATAGAGAATTTTTAAAAATTAATATCTGCAATTAATATCCTTAGCGTGTGATTTTTAAAAATTAAGCGTAAGAAAAAAGAGGAAACTTTCCATGAACTCAATTTACTTGCCAACATACTATACTTTCCTTACGTAAAATTAACCCAGTAAATGATAAATAAATAAAATCATATAAAAGAAAAAGGCAGGGAAGAAAAAAAGCTAAGTTTGATCCTTTTGAAATGAAATATAACATGTGAAGGACTAAAACCTCTATTATATGATTCGTCGAGAATAGCAGCTCATTTTTCATGTGCTCAGCGGGGAAACCATCTCTTTTTATTAATGTTTAAGTTAAGACAGTCTCATATGTTAAATGACGACAGTTTAATACTAATAGTGCTCTTAAGTGTTGTCATTATTTAAAAGATTAGAAAAGATAACCACGGGTTTGTTGACGTAACTTTTCTCAATTTATAAAATGTTCCTTTATCATTTAATTTGTTTTTCTTTTTGTTTTATAAAGGAAATTTCGTTTAACAAAATATGAGTTTACTTACTCATGCCTACATATTTTCGTATTGTTTTACATTTTAAATTATTTTGCAATTATCGTTTTTTTTTAAAAAAACATTTAAAAAAAGTTATTTATAAGTTTATACAAACAAATGTTATTTTAGCATATGCATGGTATAACATTATAGTATACTAGAAAATGTTTTCCTCTTTACTGCAATAAATTAAGGAAAAGAGATAAAATAATATTATTAACAGTCAACTTTTATAATTATAATTAAAGCTGTAACTGCTCGAATAATATAATATAAATAACATGATTTAACAGTTAAATAATATTAAACTGAATGCAATCAGTTCTCACAGAGAAAGAAATTCTGTTTAAATTATAGTACTGCATAGCAATGACACTTCTGATAAAGAAAACCATAATTCTGGTTATAAAAACTAATATATATGGTATTTAAACCATTCGTTTAGTAGTTTTTCCATTCGTTGGGTAATGGGTAATGGAAATTCTAGTTTTCAAAATTATAGTTCTTATTACTACACATTTAGTAAAAAATACAAAACAGAAAAGTAAATTTTACCAAATAAATGATTTTTATGCCACGCTCTAAGGTATTCTAAAAAAATTCCTAGATTTTACCACGTCTACCAAATTTTAGCACATATCATCAATCTATTTTATTTTTAATTTTATTAAAATCATTAAAGCACTTTAGTAAGAATTATCTAGCTTTTTATGCTCCCATAGAAGTAGAAACATTGTGAATTAGAAGCATTACACATTTATATTTCGATACTTTTTATAAAGCAACGATATATATATATATTTTTTTTTTTCAAATAAGTTTTTAAATCAAAAAGTATTTTATTTTTTTAATACATAATTCGTTACGAAATAATTATTGTTGTAGTTTTATACCTATTTCTTAGTATTATGTTCCTGTTCATTTCAGAAATCAGTGATTTAGAATATTACTGTGTTTCAATACAAAATCAATAGTAGTATATTTTAAATTCTTACAAATTATATCCGACTTTCTAATTTTGGTCAAAATATAAGTATTGCTTAAATATCTTTTTAAACTGTATATCTAAAAGTCCTATCTAAATACTTTTTCTTCCAACTCTATTATATATTTAAACTTTAAAAATTTGTTCATAGAAGATGAAATACCATGCATTATAGTAAATTATTTATAGAATATAGACTCATTAATATTATATTTTTACATTGTAGTATAAACATTTAAGGAAATTTATGAATACACCGAGAAATAACAGAATAATAAATATTTTTTTTAAAGTATCATCATATCCTTTTCATTGAGTAGATTTAAATTTTGATTGGCTTGACAAAAAAAAATAATAATAAATAAATATGTAAAGATATCAAACTTTAGTTTATTAAATTCAGTACACATGAAGCAAATCATCAATTGAATTAATAAGTTGTCTGAAGAATTTAGTAGTAAAAACAAGATATTTTGTTTTCCATAAATTATGTTCAATAATAGCAAGCATTGAATTAAAGTAGTATTAAGTTAGAATGTAGGATGAATACTTTAACTGCAAAAGGACATTTTAATTTACAAATACTTTATGTTACCATCAACTATCTCACTAAATGTCCTGAAACTTTAAGAAAAAGCCTTTTTTAAAGAATGTATATGAATTTTTCACAAACTGTAATTTCTTCGAGCAGTCTAATTAAATAAAAAAATGGACACTTTTTTTTCCTTTGCAGAAAGTAGGACAGTAGTTAAAAGTACAAAAATTGTATTAGTAAAATAGTTTGAAGAAATATTTTGCTTTGTACGCACATAAAATGCTTTTTATTGTAATAATTTTCTCTGAAATGTAAGCAAAAAATAACTGAAATATCATCATAAAATATTTCATAATACATTATCATGATAAAGCATTTCATAAACTTATTAATTGGAATGTAAATATAACACTTAACCATTGTAAACAAAAAAACTTTCTGCTAAAACCTTCGAACAATAACTTTCTTTTAAAAGCAGTACAGTTCAATAAAACTCTTTACATAGAAGCCTTTTAATAGATAAATGATGAAGACGAAAAATTTAAACAAAATAAATGGCCAATCTATTTAGAAGAAAACTTGTATGACAAGAAAAAAAAAGAAATTCTCCTTCTCGCAGTCTCATTTATCAGTCGCCAGTAAAAATGAACATGATAGAAAAACAAATATTCCATACGATTTATTTCATCAGCTACATAATTTTTCATCGTTGAAATTTAGTAAAAAGAACAGTTTATAGCTTGAAACCTTGTTTTGCATTTTAAAAACAGAGAAATAGAGTTCGGCGTTGAAGGATGGCAGCTAACGTTAAGGTGTGCCATTATTTTTTGTTATTTTAAAACTGTGCTTTGTGGTGTTAAAGGTTTAAAAAATTTATATTAATAATGCTGCATGAAAAATGCGAAAAAAAAGTTTCCATATTATAAGTAATGTACAAAAATATTAGTGGTCAACGATTTAAAATCTAATTTATAAAGGTAATTTGCTATTTATAAGCTGCATTAATATTTAAGAATTTATTTTAAAACTGAAGTTAAAAACTTAAAATATAAACGAATATCGCTTGCTTAAGTATTATGTTCGCTACGTATTATGCTCGTTTTTTTTTTCCTTCCTTTTTTTTCTTTAAGATTAAAACAGATTAAGACGCTTTTCAGTTAGCTTGTTATTGCACAGCAATAGTTCGTAATTTAGGAGATCCTTAAAACATACTTAAAACGTAAATGTAAAATTTTTCTATAATTTTAAAAGATTATTAAAAAAAATATATAAAAATATATCAACTAACACCTCTCTGATATGCATATATACATTTCTTCGAAATATATATNGGGCATATATATATATATATATACACTATGTATAGTATTTCCTATTATCTATATTCTGCTAATTTGTTAAAAACTTGTAAATTTTGTTTTATTTAATTGTACTTTCTTTTTCATTAAGGAATTTCTTATTATTAAAAATAATTTGTGACAGCCACTTTGAATTGAATTGATGTAAAGCCCATATCCGTTTCTAGCGGTTCACCGCAGAAACAATCATTTATCAATTTTATTTAACCTTCGAACTTATAAGCTATTTCTAGACGATATCATCATCTCAAAAAGAAAACAGTTCCGTATACGAAGTTAACGACATTGTGGAAGTGTTGTTTAATAATTAGTTTTTAGTTAATTAGTTATTTTTTAGGCTTAAACTAAATGCTAATATCTAATATCGGATCTGATGTAATAAAATGTTTTCGGTGTAACAAACTTTTGCAAAGTAAGTTTTTTACAAAAACTGCGAATTTTAAATGATAAACAGTAAAGAAACGATGAAATTAATTTTAATTATAACAGTTTTAAAGGTTAGAATTTCGAAAAAATTCACTGAAGATTATTATTTTAAAATTTAAAGTATTATATTTTCTTTTTCTTATTTATTTACTTTTTCTCGGACAGGAAAAAATTGCAGTAGAATTTCTGAAAATTTTGATGGATGAGAAAATTCTTGAAAGTATGGAAAAATAATTAAAATACCGTAATATTAATGCATATTTTAATTTATTATGTATTTATATATACTTATTATATGAAATAATAATAATAATAATATATAAGTATTATATTTAATTTATCATATAACATAAATAATATTAATGCATATTTAATATTAAGTGCATAATTGTTAGAACAAATGTAGATATGCGAATAGCTACAATTCACAAGGAAATAGCCAGGTTTACGACGTCACCAACTAACTGGTGTTGTAAATATATAGATTCAAGCTATTTTATTACAATCAAAAATACAAAATATTTTTATATTTGAAATTTAAGCACTATTTTAGTGGTACAAATATACAAAGGGTTATTCAAAGTTATCTTCACAGATTGTTTTATTTAGGTTAAAATATTGTTTTCCATACACTTTAACTTTAACAAAAACTCCTTGGCAGCTACTTAATGGTAATATCTGAAGATCTTTTAAGTTACAGGAGACTACGTATTTCTTCATATAAGCTCAAAGAAGTCAAAAATCACAGTTAAACTCTTACAAGCAGTCCTTTAGACATTTTTTTTAAAATTTCCAATGAGCTGCACAATCGGTCTTGCCGATGAGCAGACCTAGTGCGTTCTCCAGAGGTGGTATCCACTCTTTCAGGACCACCACAATGGGCGAGATACCGTTGGTCATGTAAATTTGAACGTCTAGTTTCTGCCACACTAGATGGCAGCGCCGAGACTCTATTTGGATGCTAAAGTGCACTAGGAATTTAATTTTGCCNCGTAATATTAATGCATATTTTAATTTATTATGTATTTATATATACTTATTATATGAAATAATAATAATAATAATATATAAGTATTATATTTAATTTATCATATAACATAAATAATATTAATGCATATTTAATATTAAGTGCATAATTGTTAGAACAAATGTAGATATGCGAATAGCTACAATTCACAAGGAAATAGCCAGGTTTACGACGTCACCAACTGAATGGTGTTGTAAATATATAGATTCAAGCTATTTTATTACAACCAAAAATACAAAATATTTTTATATTTGAAAGTTAAGCACTATTTTAGTAGTATAAATATACAAAGGGTTATTCAAGGTTATCTTTACAGATTGTTTTATTTGGGTTAAAATATTGTTTTCCATGCACTTTAACTTTTACAAAAACTCCTTGGCCGCTACTTAATGGTAAAATCTGGAGATCTTTTAAGTTACAGGAGACTACGTATTTCTTCATAGAAGCTCAAAGAAGTCAAAAATCACAGTTAAACTTACAAGCAGTCCTTTAGACATGTTTCTGGGTAGAACTGGTTAACTTAGGAACATATTTAGCAATAAGCTGCACATTTTCCTAAAGTGAAATTTTTATAATGAAATGTTCCTTAGTGCTGCTTCCATACAGAAACAATGCAAGTTTTTAGAACGTCACAATATACAAGAACATATACATGCATATGTTGGTATGAAGTCTTCATGAAAATCTTCATACAAACGCTCTGCCGAACAATCTTAAAAATGTAGCTTATCATAATATGTCCTCAAACACTTGAATCGGACTCTCACTTTGGTATTTCAAACATAAAAATAACAAATGAAGCGCGTCTCTATTACGATACATTTCAATTAGTTATGAATATGAGTGAGGTTTTCAAAAAAAAATTTTATGTTACCCAAAATGAAACGAAATGCCGCTATAGATGGTAACAAAAAAAATTGTGATATACAAAGATTTTCACTCCAAATTGAAAAAAAATCAAGCAATTTAGACTGATTAAAGTAGAAATTTTACAAGTATTAAGAGCCAAACCATGGAAATGGTCCCAAATTGTATGTCTCCGTCTTAATTTACGAGTAGAAGGTTATTAAGAATTTTTTTTAATTTTAATATTCCATTATTAATGAAACGCCTTCTTCTCTATTCCACAACACTGAAATGTGTTACGGGAAAACAACGGAAGAGGAATAGGGAAAGATGGGCGTGTAAATGGACGCTTTTCTCAGTTGAGGAGAAAAAATTCTAATGGTCTCGGACAACCTGTTCTATCGAAGAACCAATTTCAAGGGATATAAAATGATTCTTATAAAGATGTAATTAGAAACCGGATTAGTTACAGCCTAATGACTGTATCCACCCACATGATTGAAAGAGTTATGTGCGTCATCATTCCAAAGGTAAAGATAATCTCGAGAGTTAAGTCTCACCTCTTGAATGTAAAGGTCATTTTTATACAATGATAATAACTCTGTGTGACAATATCTCTCTCATTCGCCACGAGCACGATTCAACTTTTATTGGTATACTTAAGTTATTAAACATTGCTACTTTCTTGATTTTTATTTCGATATCATTGCTTAATTAGACGAAAACATAGTACGAGATCAAAGGAATGTTACGAAAGATAATTTTGTACGAAATGTAGAATTTAATATTATTGTATTCTAATTTTAAATGTTCGACTGTTTTAATAAATAAAACTAGGGCCGGAATAGCCTGCTTGATAGGACTTTGGGGTTATGTTCGTGAGATCGTGAGTTCGAATCCCACCGGGTCGAAGAATCCCCGTGTCGTAAATGGTGACTGATGCAAGTTAAATATGTCAGGGTCACAAAATCCTCCAAGTTCTCATAATAAATCAATACCTCTGGGGGGTACTGAATTAGAGATTGATCTTTCTCTTGTTCAGGTCAAAATTACGATCTGTGTATGAATGGGTTCGCCCCATAAACGGACTGTGACGTATGTGTGGCTGAAGTCGTATTCTTGGTCGTAGATAGCACCGCTGAAAAAACAAGAAACGCTCCCCCTGCCTTAAAATCGCTTGGATCCCTATAGCAAGCTTGCTTGTAGCAACAACAATATGTAAAACTAGATCATTAAAAGCATTAAAAACAGCGTTAAGTAATTTAAAGTAAAATAATTTATTTTAATCAATAAATATGCAATAATTTTTTTTATTTCAAATTATAAATTAATTGTGCGCTGCAATTGATCTTAAACAAGACGCATATTTAAATTTCTAGCATTAACAGAAAACACTTTTAAAAAAGAATGTAGATAAAAAAAAATTTAAAAATTGAAGTATCCATATATGATTCATTAAAATTTATAATTTACTCCCATGAAATAACAGAGGCCTGAATAAATGAATAGGCTTCATGAAGAGTTTCCATGAATAGTCTTAAGCAAACCCAAAGGAAAATAATAACTTGAAACTATTTTATGCAATGTTAATTTAAATAATAAAGACGAGGGAAAAATACTAGAAAAAACTATTATTAAGACATGAAATTATGTATTATACTACTAACTTTTGCCAATTGAAATAATCAGTTATTAGTTATAAAAGAATTGAAATTAAGCAAATTATACAATTAAGATATATTTCAAATAATTATTAATTAAAAATAAATATTTAGGAGTTAATTAGTATAATGGGAGGTTCATTATCGCAAATGACGCTGCAAGCTTATTTTTGTAAAGTTCTGAACCCGCAAAATAAATGTGTCTTCTGTTATTAGGGGTCGATTTATGTACTGATATAGAAAATGCAATTTTTCAGTTATGAAAGTAACGACGTGGAAGTGTTATTTGACAGAGCACTGAGTACTAAACAATTCCATAAGTAAAATCACAGATCTGGTTTATACATTTGTAAAAATATTATTGCTGCTAGTCGTTCACACGCTATAGTATCGTCCAAATTTTCTAAGGAAGCTGACACGGATGCAATTAAATAAACTAACATCTGATAATAATGCCACTATTTTATATAGTACATAACATAACACTTTTGCATTAAGCATTATTTCTAAGCGTTTTCAATAAGATAGATTCTCCTAAATTCTTTTAAGTTAGAGAGAAACATTTTCGACATACACGGCATTGTTCTACATTAATTTACACGACATTATTATCTACCTTTTTCATAATGGTTTCACATCTTATTTCCTAGTAAATATAACTTTCTTTGCGATTTCACTTTTTAAAACTTCATTAATGACATAAACAGGAGAAGAAGGAAATTTTTATTCAGTTTTATAATTTTATGTCTACTGACATTTACAACATTATTTTTTGTCTATTGAAAGAAATGCGGGAAAAGGAATTTGTTTGATTTATGAAAAAGTGGAGTGAAGTGAAAATTAATGGAATGGAAAGATAATGCAATAAAAATCTATCATAAAAAAACTGTTCAGGTAATTTTTAACTTAATAGTAACTTATTGTAACTTAATAATAACTTATTTTACTTTAATAGTGACTTTCTTAAACTTAATAGTAAACTATTTCACCGTTTTAGTTACACATTTTATTTTAACGGTTACTTATTTAATGGTTTTTTAAAAAAAGCGTCAAAGAAAAAGAAAAAAAATGAGACTTAGAGTTGAAAGAAATGATGTAAACAAAAGGGGTTGGGAGCAGAAAAGAAAGATAATAATTTCTTTTAACTGAGATATGCAGCCGTGTTGATAATAACTTATAACAACTCGAAAATTAATATCCACTAATGATTGGGATTAAATTGTATTGAAAAAAAAATTAATAACAGCATGATATATATAAAAAAAAACTGAAAATAAAAATGGAATTCTTGATAAGAAGAATTTAGGGTTTAAAATAATAAATGTTCACAAAACCGGACTGTTTCGATATAATTGTTAAAACTTTTTTTTTATTTCTTTCCCACCCTCACTTTCTGAATTTATTCCGGATCTAAGCTCATAAGAGCAGGACCTTGACCAAGTATAGCGAGCGTTGCGTGGGAGGAGCGGCCAGCCCATTGGAATTCTTAGTCTCGTTCCGTATTAACCCATTAACCGTCATGCCACGTGCAACAACAGGACTCTCCCTTGTATCATTAATGGAAAGTTTTTTTGTTCTTTTTCTGTTCTCGAAAGAGAAACTTAGACTGATTACCAATAAGAGAATAGGATTACTATCTTTTGAATTAGCATTATATCAAGATGAAGCCATTTAAGTCCACTTAATAAGAAAATTGGGCATTTAAAATAGACGGTTTTCCACAAAAGCCGTGAAACCAGTTTTACAATATTTGTTTCGCAGCTTCATTGTATTTTGAGAAAAAAATTAAAAGGTTAAAACACAATAAAGGAAAATGTATCTTATATTGATTGATATATGTATTATTTTAATTTTCAAATGGGGAGTGTTGTTTCAATATAAAACAGAATCCACCGTAGAAGATTTTGCTTTATTATTATCTTGCCAGGTTGAAATTTTTATGAATTAATTTTTTACACTACTTTTAGCATTAATCAGTTTTACTTTATAAGAACTTCAAACTAAAATGCTTGTTTAAATTTGTATTCATATTACTCATTACTTTAAATACAACTTTTAAACTGATAAAACAAAATTTGAATACTTATAATTTATAGTTTGAATTCCTTTTAAAAATTTGCAGATTAGAAAGTAAAAAAAAAATTATTGTTGATTGATTCCTGCAATAATTGCTTTAACATTGGAAGATTAAATTCTATACGAAATAAAATCCACTGAAAAAAGTTTTATATACATTTTTTTAACTGAATCTAATGAAATTGTTCCTTAATTTTCATTTAATTCTTTCGCAACTTAATGCTACTTTTGAATTTTAATTTTTACATATTCAATTATGACGCTTTTTAAAATATCATCATTTTAAACTTTATAATTTCACACGTAATAATGTCATTTTAAAATACATTATTGCATATTTTTATGGATTAAATTTCCTCAACTCATGCAAAATAATGAAATAACATTTATGAATAATTAAACAGGTTATATCTACTAAATTACTTAAATCTGAAAGTATTTCATTAAAAATACAGGCAAGAATTCTTTTTTTTTTTTTTTTTTTTTTTTTTTTTTTTTNCACTGACTGTTTATAAACAAGTAATTTGAAAACTGAAATTTGAAAAAAGTTTATAAAACTATTTTTAAACAGCAAATTTTCGGAATAATTTTCCAACTTAGATCTTTAAACTCTTTTTTCTTAAATATGATACTCTAATTGCAATTTTAGGTTACAAATTATGCGACAACAATGTTTGCAAATCTTACGAATTAAAAAAAAAAAGACATTAGATAATCTAACCTAATATATTAAAACTAATTCTCAGACGAAAATTGCCTTACAGCAATCGGTACAAATCGTGCCAAGTCTGAAAACTGATTCAAGTTCGTTTCAAATAAAATATATAATACTAAAAGGCATTTTAGGCTAAATATCACTGCATAAATGCGGATATCAATTTAAGCACATTTCTTGTATGATACATAAAATTGCGCTTCAGATTTAAAATCATGGTACAAATAGTGTAAAATTAATGATGTATATTTTAAAACAGTGTTAAATTACAGACCTTGCATATGCACAATAATAGGGATCTACTTTTTTAAATTCCGCCATTCACTTTCTTCCAAGAACACAGTTAGGAAAAACTGTTAATAATCCTGAAACAATTGCTTATAAATGCAAGTTACAATGATGTGGTTCGTTGTAAAGTTGCTCTGCAAAACTTAACTCTTCCAGCACGCGGTATTATTAAAATCTCATCCATCTTCGTTTGATTTGTGTCTGGAGACCAGAGACACAATCATTAAATGTCATTCTCAACACGACCGCTTAATGCAGACATCTCGCACAAATCGTGAATCAAATCAGCAAGATGATCCTTTAACTTTCTTTTTTTTTTAACCCACTGAGAATAGTCAGAGTTCAGTTGTCAATTTAGTCGCGTGTTGAACTCGCGTGCCTTCAACACGAGGCAGATCAGGTATGGCGACTCATGGTTGATCATGAAAAGTCATCCCCAAGTCAGTGGCTAAAAGTGAAAACTCACGGAAATCGTGATATCTTGCATAAGTGATAAAAACTTTTTTAAACCTACCTCTTACATACAGTGACTAAGATCGTTTAATTTTAGGTGATTTTTATCACGTTTTAATACTATGACAAAAAATAATCGTCAACTTTTTTTTTTAGTTTATCTATTACTCTTCTTTTCCATCCCTTTTAACCCTTTGACGTATATGAAACACCGATGTCAATTTCATATAAACTTTTTTCTGACGCTCTAATTATAAGCAAAAATATGTTTTGGTATTTTTAATTAAAAAATACAGTCTAATAGTTACTAAAAAATCTGTCAGATTAGCGGATTTATATTTGTACTGAAATATAAAATCCAAAATATTAGTTCGAAAACTATTTTTTTTATTCATATTCCAAAATTTATTAGTAACTGATTTTATAAAGTTAAATAATTTAAATGACTAATAAGTGTTTCTCTTAAATCTAAATTGCTTCAAGTAAGTGCGAATCTGAAAAGTTATTATTTGGAAGTGAGCAGTGTTTGGAGGATTTCTTGAACGAAAAAAAAATAAAAAATACACACCGATATTTCCTGCTGCATTTCATAATTATAAATTATTAAAATGCTTAATATAGTATTTTCACTATTTTTGACCTAAATTAATACAAAATAATGAAAAAAGTATGAAAAATATATTTAGTAAGCATTTTTTTAAAAGCTATATTAACTGATAGCAACTTTTACCATATTCTTCGGCAGGATTTTTTTTTAAATCTGACTGATTGAGACTTCTGCAGGATAAGAAACATTTTTATTTTGTAATACACTTCTAATATTTAATTTTTACTTTTCAGTATTTTAAATTCAACGTGGAAAAAAAAATTCTGATAAAATTACTGTACTGTAAGGTAATAACATTTCTGGGGGGGGGGCATACTTCTGTTATTAGAAACGAAAATATATGGTATTTAAACAACTCGTTTGGTCTTTTCTGTTCATAAGGTAACGATTTTCCGCAAATTCTGGTTTTCAAAATAATAATTTTTTTGTTACCACACGTTTATTTAAATATACGAAACTGAAAAGTAAATTTAACGGAATAAATAGTTCTTATGCCATACTCTAAGATATCATGAAAAAGTTGCCAATTTTTAGTACATTTAAAAAAATATATATCTCATATTATAAAACCATATGTTATTACTAATTTTACCAAAATCATTACCAAAGCGTTTAGGTAAAAATTATGAACCTTTCAGGCGCTCTCATAGAACCAAAAACATGGTATCATATTCTGGTAATTTTTACCATACTTCTCAATTCATTTAATTAATTTAATTGCGAAAGGAAGAACAGTATCCTCTTCTCCCCTATATCTGGATAATTTCTAATTGAACGGCTTCCTTTGGTGGTAACTTTTTGCACCTTCCTCAAACTATAGCAGGACATTTTAACTGTTAAATCCTTCAAATCATTCATTTTTACTACACTACTTAAGGTTTTTAAAAAAAATACTTCACAGTTATTTTTATTTTACTATAAAGTTTATCTATATGCAAAGAGGAATTTCACCAATAGGCAAAAACATGCTAGGTGACATTTGTATTTAATTCTTGTTCTTTCCTTTCCACACCCTTTTCTCAAAAAGATTGAGATGATTTAGCATTGGTTATGTGCATGAAAATTTAAAACATTCAAGTTTCTACTCATGCTGATTTGAAGCAATTTGCATTTGGTAGAATAATTTATAGAAGAAAAAAAATTCTTATCAAAACAAAAAAAAATGCTTCGAATAGACTTATATTCCATAAGTCTCCGAAATAGAATAGAAAATTTGAAACATTTTAAATAATGATAAATACATTTGCAAACGAATAGCATGCGTTGCAACAGAATGAAAATGCCACGATAAGCAGAATTAAAACATTTACTAGCTCAACAATATATATAATTTGCTCTAAATAATAATAATTTTATTTCATTAGTAGACTATTACCCGAAACGACGATATTTTATCTGTTTATTTTAATCGATATTATAATAAGTTATAATTTTTTTTAGTTTATCTAAATAAATGAACCTTTTGTTTCGTTTACCATTGTATTCTCGTTTACATATCAATTAATGTGTTTAGAATAGTAGAAAAAATAAGTACAAACACACGAGCCTCTCTTGACATTTGATGTAGGATTTATTAAAAAAAAAATACCATCACGACCCTAAAATAAATATCATATAATTTATCAATCTAAAAGGCGTTTCTTTAACTGGATGATGATTTAACAGTTTATTGCTCATTATAATGGAATTCATCAATGCTTTATTTTACTAAACATTCTAATTACTACTTTTTTTCTTCGAGCTCATTATTGTTGTATAACATGTTCCCTCATTTCTTTTCCCCAACCACAAAACAATCTTAAGTAGAAATTTGGCGCCACAGATAACGAGGAAAGGTAAAATAACATAATAAAAACTCGAAACATAAAATTCATTGGAGTTACAGTAAAAACTGTCTTAACTACATCCGCGTAATTTTCATTTCACAATCCCCCCCCCCCTTCTTCATATTCCTTTTGCATGTTCCGAGACGCATGCATATCTATTTATAAATAAGTCAGGTTGCTACCACTTAGCGGGTGGGCTACATCTCGACTTAATCTGGCGTTTATTGGCTTTTTCGGTGTTATTCTTCGAAGACGACTGGCGTAATAGCGGCTGACACACAGCGCTTTGGCCGAATAATCATTAGCCAAACAGTAGTTGGGATAAGGAGTGAAGAAAAGTGAACGCTTCGTATCTATAGGTCCGCGGCAAACATGAAAGAACACTGACTTTCTACCTGAAAAGGGTCTAATGTACTCAAGGTCGGTAGTAAATGGACTTACTTCGAACAGTTCATATCTTCGAATGTCGCCCCTCCACCTTTTAAGAAGCAGTTCTCGTTTAGTTGAAAAATTCGATAATTAATTACTTTTCATTGAACTCCTTAAAAAGGCAACCTGAATGTAAAATTAAGTTTATGTATAAATATCCCATTCAGGCGTAGCTTACCACATTAAGGTGTTTTTGAGAAATTATAGTTTAAATTTTCATTCTTTAGGAATCAATGTTATTTTTTATTTTATTTGTCACTTGTTTCACGAGGTTATTGTTCCCTAATATTTATTAAAATATAAAAAAACTCTTCCTTTTAACTAAACAACCTAAAAAGTGTTTTTCATATCTTATTCTACTCAAAGATAAAAGATTATAAATTCTAAACAAAATATAATTTCGTGAATCTTAATATTTTAGAATAATTTTCCAAATAAAAGTGTTCTTTTCTTTTTTTTTTTTATTTAATTTTAATGCATTATTTTTAAACGAATTAAGGCATATCAAGTCTAGTTTCATGTGACTGTTGTCTCCTAATACGATTAAAATAAAGAAAACTCTGCATAGCAATCCTAAATGTGTTTCATTATATCTCATTCCATGCGCGAAAAAAAGTTTGAAAATATCATTAGAAAATGATTCTAAAAATCTTCCTTTTCAAAATTGTTTTCTTTAACAGAAAAAACTTGTATTCTAATTTTTTACTGTAACATATAATTTTTAGTTGAAACAACTTATTCAACGATTATTATTAACTGCAAATTAATATTTAAAAAACATGCATTTTTTTCTCCTTATTTTGTGAAATAAAACCTATACAAGAATGTATTATCTGAGCTCCCTAAATCAGGTTGTACATGAACTTAAATGTTATTTTACAGCACTATTTATCTAAATGTAAGATTTCATTTTATTTATAGAATGCCATGATGTTGTCACCGTTAAACATATTATTGGTACAAGTTAAAACTTAAAACAATGGTCTAAGTTTTCTGAAATCTCAGTAAAGTGCATAATTAAACCATATAATTTTACCTCCCGATGTAACCTTACTTACTTAAGTAAGGTTACAGCACGTATTCATGAGTTTGAAATTCAAAGAAGAAACACTATGTTTCAGCGCAAGGTTTTAAAAATCTATTAACAATTTAGAAAATTTCATGTTTATAAGAAAACTAACTTTAAACGTAATGATTCGCATGTCTCTGAATTTCAAGTATACAAAATAAGAAGTCCAATATAATGCATTCACAATCAATCCTACTATGAATCTAATATACTGCATTCAGAATTTATCCAGTAATGATCCAACACATTATATTTAAAAATTCACAAAATTGTTCTTCTTGGGCAAAAAGTCAGTGAATAACATTAATGAGACATTTTAAATTGTACTCTGTCCTACAGTTTTAATTCGACACACTTATAACATTGGAACTATGTTCTTCACGCATTTTAAGTTTTAAGAACTATTCTTTATACGCCTTATCGCATTTGCTTTAAAATTTAAAAAATAAATTTTTTATATATCATATTCAAATTTACTATAATGATTGCAAATCTACTTTTTACATAATCTACTGTAACACATGGCTTCTCTTTCTTTTGTTCTACACTAAATAAGGTAAAAAATATTTTTAATACTTTAATTTCCATGTAAACCCGTAAATCATGATCAGAAATTAAAAGTTAATCTTTCTTTTATTTGCAACTAGCATTTTCAGTATAAGTCAAATATACTGTCGAAGACCCATTCTGAATATACCAAAATAAGAAGTTCAGCATGTTGTTTTCAGAATTTATACTATGAAAAGTCCAACATTACTGCATTCAGAATGTACTCGTAAAGGAATCGAATATATCGCATTTAGAATTTGCCGAATAAAGAGTACGGTATGATGCATTCCAAATTTACATAATTAGCAATCCAATTAACTGCATTTCGTAAATATAAAAATAAAGCTGCAGAACAATTTCCATGATGCAAGGTTCAAAGTACCACTCTTTTAGTTAAACCCTGAGCCAGATTTTTAGAGGAGCTCATCAACTCAGAAAATTCCATCATTTCAAATCAGATAAACTTCGAAATACATACCCTATAAGAAGTCATACAAAAAACAACCATTTTCGAAACGTTTTAGATTTAAGTTGTCATTAATTTTGAGGATCCATATTTCAAATATAATTCCTCAAAGTGTTGTTCTCAGAAGATTTCGTAGAAGGAAGAAAACAAAAGATGGGGATTGCCTTTGAGGATTATCGCCAATGAATCATAGAGAGAGTGCTTCCCGATGAAGATGAGACCGAGGCACGCAACGAGAATAGAAAAAAAAGGACCCGATTGAACCGTCCGGTTCCGGGAGGGGAGTTACCCTTCTGCCATTCACGGCCGCTCTTTGCGTGTATGCTTGCTTAATCGTTGTCCCCTTCATTAACCCTCGCTCTTTCTTAAGCAGAAACTTGTTCTCTCCGCCACTTCACAGATATAGAAATAAAGACCCTCTCTCCCCCCTCCACTATATCATTTTTCTTCATCTCTTTTATTTTATTAACTATTGATAGACATAAGAAGAAGAAAAAACTATCTCCAATTGGGACCAGCTTACGGTTCTGTGAACATGTTTTTAAAAGTAAATTCTATTAAATTTAATTATTTTAAAGAACATACGCTATAGTCTTAATACAGTTCTTGAAAAAAAAATCTCCAGTCCTCCATCATATAATGGACAATCATTGCACTATGTTTCAATGCTAGTAAATATGATGTGCCTTTAAACTAAATGTAATCATAGTATTGTGTCTCAATGCTCGGGTACATACATATAAGTTAGATGTTATTATAGTACTGTATCCCAATTCACGTGAATACATTCTACCTTTAAGTTAAGATGCAATCATAATACTGTGTCTCAATTCTCGTGAATATGATATTCTACATTCATGGTAGATGTAATTATAATACTATGCAACAATGCTCGCGAATATATTCTACTTTTATGTTAGATTTCAAAATAATACTGTGTTTCAATGCTGAGGAATATGTTCTACTTTTAAGTTAGATATAATCATAATACTGTGTTTCCGTAGTATCTGAATAAACATTTAATACTAAGCGTTGAAATTGCGTTTATGATAAGTAACTTTTGTAACATTCAAGTGCAAAAATGTATTTTTTTTAAATCGCAAAAACATTCCAATGATTATCTTATAAATATTTTAAAAATAGCAGAAACATTCCAGAAATATTTCCTTGTCAAGCAATCTATTTCAATTTGGCATATTAGAAAGCTTACTGAGAATATATATTTTCTGAGAAATTTTTAATTCATCTGAAACGTAATTGCATCATTTTTTGCTGCATGAATATGTATTAATTTTAAGCTAAAGATAATCTTAATCTCATGCCAATAAATAGGTGTAAAAATAGTAACACTTAATTGGGAAATAATCAAAAGCACTCATTTTTAATAACAATATATATATTTCCTTTAGTTTTAATAATGACTCTTTTTACTAAATCAGACACTGCATGCATTTAATTAGCAAGGTTTCTCATGTGCCTGAAGACAAAAAAGATCTAATCCTATAAGCCCATTGGATCCCATTCGCAGGTGTAAATCCAGAAAATATAAGGTAAATATTGTTTTGTGTAGCACCTTTCTGCGAATACATTTCTACATTAACGTGAACTAAGTTATACCATGTATTAAAGTTTTATCTTTATTTGAGCTTAGCTCTTCACAAGTAGTGCAATTAGCTATAATTATCATTGCAAACATTTCATTCGAATAATATTGATTAAACTAGCAAAAATGTAGAAGAATGAGGATCTTAATACATCCCGAAAGTATATTTTAAATCTTTTGTTAACAATACAATGTGCTATCATATAAAAGCTCGCGCAGAGCAGAAACACGAGAAACGCTTCGCTTCTTTCATTTTTTGTTTTTGTTACACTTTTTTTTTCAATTTGTATTATTTTATTTTATTTCAATTATTATTCATTTATTTATTTTTTGTTTCTAATGACACCTGGAAAGGGCAAGCTCGCCAGCCATTGGCCTTGCGAATTAAGTCAGGAGGGAGGGCCTTACGTTTGACAAGGTAGCACCACTAGGGTGAATGTGTGACTTTACCCTGAGCTCCCGGATAGATAGCAAATACACTCATTGGTAAAGCTCCTTCCGTAATTTAGACATATATTTGAAAGGGAAGGAAATTTTATTCAGATCTCTGTACTCTTAATATTGCTCAGCAACATGCCACAGGACTTTCGATTCCATCTATTATACTAGCTCGTATATTGCAGGTACTCTGTGGGTAGCGGCTTAAAGTATCGAAGCCCGGTTCCTCTGTAACAAAGTCTGATTCTCTAACCAGTGGACTGCCATAGCCTTTTTATTTGAGTTATTTTTAATAGATAAAATTTAAATTCTCAAGATAAGGCAATAGTTTCACTTCTGCAAACATTTAATTCCTAGCAGCAATATTCTCACAAAATATTGTAAAATTTACCTACAGTTATACAAAAACTTCCTAAAAAGTCTCAGAAATATTCGAGGCCAATAGTAATAAGTTTTGAAAAGGAAAATAAAGCCTTCCATCAAACATTCTAGATAAAATTTAAAATATATATAAATACAATTTTATTGAATGCTATCAAGCCTTTCTCATGCATCCTATGTATTTATTACTTATGGTATACATTTATGGCATTGCAGTTATCAAGTTTGATTTTAACACCGTTTATCTTGGAGGGGTCTAGAATAATATACAATACACCATTGAGCGATAAAAATAATTACTGGTTTAACATTGCTTTAATTAAATAGAGAATTACAATAAAAAATATTAAATAATTTAAAATTCATAAGTAAAAAAATAGTACAGTATATGTTTTCTTTGTGCTTTCAAAAAGCTTAAAAATATTTATTTTACTGTTAAATTCCGCTTTGCTCTGTGAGATTATATTTTCCCTTTTTGAATCCTAAATTTTTATTTTATAAAAATGACCCTTTTTTGATACTATAAGAAAAAACAACGTTAAAACTCGCAAGTATTATAAAATTGTTAAATTAGCATATCAGTTTTGATGCTACATAAATGCATCATCTTCAGTGCATAATAAATACAGACATATGTTGGCAATTAAATACAATAGAATACAGATATGGGTCCACAGTAAAATATAGAAAATTGGAGTCCCGATTTTTAGAAAACTGAAGGTGATGCTTAGTGGAGTATCGAATCATCAATGGCATTTTAACTAGATTCATAATTTTTAACGTCATTTTTGTCTGTTACTAATCATTACTGGAAAATTTTAATTTTTCCTTTATACTTAAAAACTGTACCTAAAATCTAGATAATATTGTAATTCATAATCAATATTTTTAGCAAGTGAGAGAGTTTTGAAGCATCATTAAGCATATATTCAGATTGATATCCAAGAGAATTGGTTTAAATTAAAATTCTTCAAATACATATTTAATCAAAAAATTAGTTTTTAAGTTTTGTATAATTTCCCTTTTATACATACTCTTTCGGAATTGAAATTTAAAAGTTTTCATTGTTCCCCCGCCCTCCGCACTTGCATGTTTATAAAACTCCGTCATCAAAACCGTAGAGTTTACTGCTTGTGGTGATCCCTGACCTCTTTACTCATTATCCTGGCGCAGTGACTAGAAACAAAAAAGAAAGGAAAAATAGTTCCCTGAGAACCGCCGAAACCAAAACGTTTTTCTCTTTCTAGAGAAACAACCACAGGTGAAAGAAGAAATAAAAAACACACAGGGTCAAAGGATCATCGCTTAGCAACCACGTGGTACAAGGATACTTAAATGGGGCTATTTACACCCGGCCATGCCCGGGTATATTGCTGGAGGGGTTGTGGGGCGCCGCGAAGGCGCAATGAAGGGGGTTAGGGGGGAAGAAAGAATAAAACGAAATTAGCTGTGGACACTTATGGATCCCACTAATATTTTGTTTCGATTTTTAATCCTCGGTGAGATTTATTAGTCTAATACTTTATCTAAATAGCTCTTTTTGCTATTATAATGCAATTATTTTCGCATTTTTTTCACTACTTTGTTTCCACATCCGCATCGAGTCCTTTTTTTAAAGCCATATTAGTTCTTTCGCTTCCTTTGAAATGCCTTTATTAATTTTATGCTTAAAGCATTTATGACATTAAAGCTTTATTTGCCAATAATTTTTTTCCAGTTGGCTTAAAGGCTTGTTAATAAGATAACATACCTTTATTAATTCGTGATTTCATAATGCAAGTGTTTTGAATAATAACGTTGAAATAAATTATTTAAAATACATTAAACTTTAAGTTTGATCGTTCTTTATGCATGATTACTGCGTTCATGTAAATATATTTCAAATATTATTGAAAATACATTTTTGCAGCAATTAATTAATTTTATATATTATTCACTAATTATCCTTTTATATTGTTATTTTATAGTTAATTTCAATTGAATTGCTAATACTTTTGCATGTTTTCTATTTTGGAATATTGTTAAAAAATTTGCTTCATTATATTAGAAATATATATGTTATATTATATTAGTAAGAAAATAAGAAAAATTTAATTACTTTTAAGCAAATAATGCTTTTAAATGTTAAAAATATTTGTCTGTAAAATTTGAAGAAATTAAAAAAAAAAATTTTTTTTCATACTCATACTTTTTGTTTGTGTAGTTTGTAAATTTAATAAGATAATCTGATGATTTTGTCTTAATGTGATTTAATAAAATAAGCACAAAAATTTTTTTTCTACTTATTAAAATCACTATTATTTTAACATAAGAAATACGTTTATACAAACGAATAAAACTTTACATTAATATTACTTTTATAATCAAAAGATGAAAGTTTGTCAAATGAATTTTTTTTTTTTTAAATTCCAAAATAATAAAAAAGTCAAAATTTCTTTAAAAAAAAAAAACGTGTCTAAATTATAGTTTAGAATGTTGTATGACGAAATAATAAAATCTTAAAATAACGAATCTATCTTGAAAATGTAAATGAACTTTTTTAGAGCACAAACTATTGACTTAACTGAAATATGAGACTGCCTAAAAATATTGATTTTTTTATTTTAAATTAAATGAAATAGAATTCTCGTGCTCCTAAAATGCTTTTAGATTACGATTTTTTAAGTAAAATTAATTTTCCATAACGAATACGATTAATCTAAATGCTTGTTATTGTCTAAACATGTCATGTAAAGGAATATTATAATGTTATAATTTCTTAATAGTTTATACATACACCACTTAAAATTTCAACTGACTTTTTTTTTTTTTAATTTTTATCAAATGTTTGGAAAATGCTTTCAAGGTAATAACCACGTGACTGTTAATTGCTTACTGCTTTCATTTATTTCTATGCAATGCATTTAGTTTGGGGGGGGGGGTAAAACTATCTTTTTAGCACTACGTACAAATTGAATTTTTAATGTTGCATCATATGTATTATGCAAAATACACTTGTCAAAATAATCATTCGAACAAGTGCCACAGAGATATAAATATTTCAGTTGAGAGTTAATTAAATGCAATCGGATTAACATTGCATCCGAAAACTTAAAGAAACAAACCAATAAAATAGCTCGAGTATATGATGCGGTGATCGCTTCGAAAAAGGGTTACTCTGATTATATGGAGACGGGAATATTTAATAAATATAGATTTAAGACGAAATTCGACTGTGTATGCTAAATTATGTTTAGTAGCTCACGAAAGAATAATGGGTGTATTGAACTAAATGAACGGTTCTGTATAGTACGTTATATTTCGTACAATAAATTCTTTATATAAACTCTAGCCAACTTAAGGTATATTGTAAAAGAAAAACCTCTACAATTATTTTCAATTTTCTTTTATCAAGCCGTAAGTATATAACTTTGTGGAGTATGAAGAGAAATTAAAAACAACAATAGAGACTTCCCATTACTATACTACACTATAACTCAAGTGCACCAATATATTTTTCTTCAGAACCATACTTCTGCAGACCCATACGTGAGTAAGATTCATTTCTATCCATAATATCTCTAACGTATAATTTTTATTGGAGTGCCTAATAACAGTGCAAGATCATAATGGTAAGAGAAGTAATTTTAAAACTCGCACGTAACCATTACACAGTCGAGTGCACCTAAAATAAACTCCTACAAGCTAAAGGGACAACAAGGGTCAAAAATCATACCATCAGAAGTAGCTACATAGTGAAAAGCCACAAAAGAAAAAGTGGTCGCCACACAAAAGGAAATCAGAATCAGCTGATGAACCTGTGGACTCCCACCTAATAATCCTAAAAATAGGTTGGAAAACTCGGAAAGCATAGGTTTCCACACCTGTAATGTGCATCATCAGGGCTTCCGAAGTAGCAACCACGTCACATGCACACACCCTAGGATCACAACCAATTATCATTTTACTCCTCTCCCTTCTTCTTTCGTGTTTACTTCTTTTTCAATCAAGTCATGAAAACAAAAAGAAAGTATTTCAAAGGTTATATGTTTGTTTTTTTTTCTTCTCGCAAATTTTATTAGACAGATGATAAGATGCAAAATAGAAATAATTAAAGTTTAATGAATCGTAATGAAATTTAATTTAATGAAATAATTAACTTGTTTAATTAGGATTAATGAACAACCACCATCTATTTTTCTTCTAACTCATACACTTAAATGAAAATTATTTAATCAGCAAAATCGTCTCAAACTAGAGATATAATTGAATAAATAATTACGAAAAACTGTAGAGGTAAGATAATGCTTGATTAAAAAAACTTCATTCGGTTCTAAAATGCACAGATTAGAAATAACAGTCGATATGTTTTGTCGATGAACTGTAAACAAAACTAGAAAAACCTTTTCGTAGCCGAAAGAGACAAATTAAACATGAAAAAATATTTTGAAGCGAATGAAGTATTTTAATCCAATAATAATCCAATTATTGTATAAGTCTAGAAAAGTAAGGAAGACGGTAAAAGTGTCACTTCATTTATTTTTTCAGTAGTTAAAACAGAGTGTATTAGTGCATTAATCTTTACTTATAAATTTGAAACACAATTTATTATACATAATGCCTAAAAACTTTTTTATTTTTTTATTTCCAATGAGCTGCACAATCGGTCTTGCCGATGAGCAGACCTAGTGCGTTCTCCAAAGGTGGTATTCACTCTTTCAGGACCACCACAATGGGTGAGATACCGTTGGTCATGTTAATTTGGACGTCTAGTTTCTGCCACACTAGATGGCAACACCGAAACTCTATTTGGAAGCTAAAGTGCACTAGGAATTTAATTTTGCCGGAAATGCCAAGAGCCAATAAGGCACTCGATGGGTCTTTTACATGACGCATAATCATACGACATGGCCGCTGAGGATTTTCTGCATCCCGGGGATCGAACCCGCAAACTTGGGCTCAGAAGGCCGACGACAAACCAACTGCGCCCAACAGCCCATGCCTAAAAGTAATAGTTCTTATAATACTGCATGGCTAAAAGTAATGATTCATATAATAATTTATGATTCATATAATAATTTACTTTTACACCTATGTGTATGAATTTTCCTTCTTATAAATATTAGTATATTTAGTTCTGAGAAGCTAATTTGATAACTATCGATATGATTTATGATTAGCCGTCATTTAATATTTAGTGATAAGTCATTATGTAATGCGTGTCATTTTTTTGCTGCACTATAATTAACACGATGTTTTTAGTGGGGTTTAAAAATTGCTAAGAAACATTATTTCAAAACAAGAACATAAAAACTACCGATAAATAAATATAAAAATAGCTTTTATTCCAATCTAAAGGGCTTACTTTTAATGTCAAAAACTGCTTTTAAATAAGAGATGAAGGTTTTTGTTGTTACAGTATTTTAATATAGATTACTATAAGTTTACAATATTGTTAAACAAGTACAATTTTTATTGCATATTTGTTTTGGGTAAATCAATGATTTATCTGTACTTTTTAATAATAATGAAATTGAAATAAAAAACAAAATAAAAAACATGAAATTGAAAATATTTCAATTTTAAACCAATGCATTCATAAAGTTATGCTACTGAAGCTTCATTACAAAGATAGCTCTAAATAGTAAAATATAAACTTTTTTAATAATCATTTTACAAAGAGAAGTACACCAATAGCAATGTAATTGCAATTTATTGTCAGTTTCATGGATAATATTGACAAATAATGCATGCCAATTTATAACAACTACATAACGCTAGTTTAATGAAAAAGCTGATGTAGTAGTAAATTAATAGTTGACTACGTTTTAGTAAAAGAAGGAAACTTTACTGCAGTTCTAAATTGTAGATTCTCTTTTGGTTTGGAAGTATCATTCTACGACTATCTAACAACATACAACATTTATTCGATTTAGGAACTGATTACCCAAACGAAAATTGTCTCTTCAATTTCCTTTACTTAAAATTATTTGGTAGAGCTACCTGTTGCTTATATGGACACTACATAATTGAGTCCCCGAAAAAAGCTGAACAAACTTTTAACCTTTTGCAGTAAGTAATAGCCTTTTATCTATAAATTATTACCTTTATATAATTTTATAACAATTATAAATTTCCATAAATAATATTGATAAATAATCTATGCCAATTTATAAGAACCATGTAATATTATTTGTCTGAAAAACTTGCAGTATAGTTGACTAAGTTACTAAATGCAGAAATTTCACAGCTCCTATGTGATGTAGATTATCTTTTGGCTTGAAACTATTACCCTATTTCAATCTAATAATATGTAACATTTGATTTAGTGGCTGATTACCCTCACCGAAATTACCTCTTCGGTTTCCCTAACTTTGTACGATAGGGGGTTGGTTCTTTTACAGTTTTTACATAATTGGGCCCCCCAAAAATGCCAAGTAACTTTTAACCTTAAGCACTAAAAGGATTACGGTTAAAGCTTCCAACTAATTACAACCTTCCAAAGCCACCGTCTCTTGCCCGAAAACGCTATGGGATGACCGAAGATAAACAAGTTTATGAAAAATGGATTTCCAGAAATTGCTTGCCGCAACAAATATTCCATCGATTTTCGGCAATTTAAAATTGGCGATCATTACCCGTCAGGAACTGTATCTGAAGGTAAGGCGCACAATTAGCTGCCAAATGGGGATTGAGTTTTGCTATCCCCCCCGCAACACAAGTTTCCAAACAAACAAAATGGATCTTTTCGAAAGCAATTTTTTCTATCTTCCCACGGTTGGCTAACTTTATCTCACTTAATTGATAGACGATGCGCCCCAAAAACGCGCAACAGTCGATCACATATACACAGGTGATCAGAGGCATGTTTTATTTTTGTTATGCTATTATCTGCTGAAGGAAGAGTTTTTCGATTGTAGCCGAAGAGAATGTATCATTATGCGATGGTGCTACAAAGTGGTTTTCGTGACCATCGGGGCAGCTGCGTCGGGGGCATTTATAAGGGTTTTTTTGTGCTGGGGTGGGTTAATTTTTTTATGTGTTGGATCGTGAGGGGAGCAGCCCAGTGGTTTGCGGTTCTATGCATGGGGCAGCTACTGACGAGTGTACAGTCTCTCCCCACTGTTGTCCGGTGACAGACTTATCTGATAAAAACCACGATCTATTACGCCCTTACAAATGGCGTATCGCCTCTACAAATGTCTGAGCATTGGAATGTAAATGAAAGGATTGCGGATGTATTTTTTTGTGTGGAAGAGTTGCTCGTCTTTGATAGCTTAAATTAGAGGAATTACGTATACATGTTTTTTTATTATTATTCGATTTCTAAATTATATATAGGAATAAATGAATTTGGTGATTGATTGCTATTAAATGATCTTTAGTTTAAATATCATTACGCTTACAATGTCAAAAGAAATTAAACCATTGCGAAACTTTTATTTCAGAGTATGTATACATAATGAGTAAGAATTGAAAATTTTAAAAAATTTACCCTACATAAATTAATATTGAAATTGAAGTAATCGGAAATTAAAAATACATTTCAAATTGGGATAGTTATCTTACAAAATTGGGATGGTTGAGGAATTTTTCTATAAACTAATTTTTACTATCACGCTTTTTTTTTTTTTTTTTAATAAATGAGATTTTAACAGATACGCATTGCCTTAACTTATAAAAATATTAAATAGTTTTTTTTTTTCGTCTTTTCTCTTTGAAGTCTTAACCTATCAAATACTAATTTTTTGTTATGTTAGTACTGTTATTTTTATAAAAAAAATAACATTAAATAATAAAAAACAATAAGTTGTTAAAACAAGATTGCAATGGCTGAAAAATAGAATTTAGTCCTCTCTCTTGCTCAGGTGATCCAAGGTTCGAGTACGAACTGTGGTTGATGGCTGATATGTTACTGTACACATCCTTTTGCATTGCAGAAATACTGTATAAAATTATGGTAAAAAGTTCTCGGACCCTGAGTGCAGCTTTCGTAAAATCCCTTTTACCATAAAATTCATTTTTACCGTATAATTTTAAACCGTAATATTTATTTTATTTAATTGATTCAGAGATTGTACAGTAAATACAGGAAAAATTTCGGTTAATCAAATTTTTTGTTCCGTACAATTTTACAATAAAAACCGTTTAACAGTAAAAAGTACCGGCACCCTAAGTGTCGTAATTTGATCTGGAATTTTTTACAGTGTGTTCTGCACTATTTACAATTTTGACATCAAACATTCTTAAGTGATAAACAGATTATCGATTAATTTATAATTGCTGTATTATAAAATGAGGAAGATTTCCTCTATATTCTATTGCATGAAAAGCTTAATGCAATATGATGATAAGACGCATTTATAAATTTATAAGGAGAGCATTTTTTGTAGAAAAGCTACATTTTCCATGTAGGCTAACCGATGTTATTGTATGTAATGTGCTGTTATATATTGGAAATCCCGGGTGTTTAAAAATTTTGTAACTGTAAAACAATACTTGGGAAGAGTTTGATGAAAAAAATGTTCTCTTCTGAAAAAGTGTGCCTTATCATTATATTTCCCAAGGCCCTCACGTGCAGTACAAATAATGAGAGCTAATTTCAGTAAAATAGTTTTTATGAAGCTAGATTTAATACTTTAAAGTCAAGTTCAGGAAAACAAAAGAAAACCGATAGTCGAATCCAAAATTCAGTTGTTATGAATTATACCCTAGGAGGCTGCGCATTGGTTGTAAGAATTCGATGTTCATCTGCAATCGTTAGATAAGTCTTAGCACGCAATCTGTGTTTTTAATTTGCAAGCTAAATATAAAAAAAAAAATGATTGAAAAAAAGTTTATGTAAGGAAAAGATTAATGATAATCTGAGGATGCGTACTATATTATAAAATTAAACTTTCCATACATGGCAACACATTATGTGAGAGAGTGTAATTTTCACTCTTGATCTGGGACAAATGTTTTCACGTAATCGTGATCTGTTATGAGGCAGCTGTTCAGGAAATAAAACGGAAAAGCGTGCAACGCCCAATATAGTACCTCTAAAAATCGTGCACTGATCATCCCAAGAATCAGACACCCTTGCTACTGATAATCAGATATATATCATAAGTGAATATAATATGATCCAGGATAAACAGACTTGTGGACAAATAGAAGGCACATAAGGTGTGCCTGATTCGGGAATCAATAAATACTTTTGTTCAAAAACTAGATAACACAATTGATAAAGGATAGATATTTTTAAACTAAGATCTCAAAGATTTTGTAGTATTTATAGAAAATTTACTTTAGTTAAGAAACTGATGCTGCGAACTTGCTACTCTAAATTTACAAACTTTTTTCAAAAACAATAACAAATCAGTGATAAATTTTACTTAAGAAGAGTGCTCTGAAGAGGTCATGAGAAATGGTTTGTAATGTTATAATGCAGTACATTACTACTATTATACTTAATTCCAAGGACATTCTTTCGTTAAATAAATGTTATATTACATTAATTCAATGATTTCAAAATGTTTTTTAAAAAATCCACGTAAGTCGGATCATGTTGTTTGTAGTTGAGTTATTATATTGATTTTTTTAGACTCAATTATAGCCACACCTTTCTATTGCCCTTAATTTTTTTAAATTCTGTTTCGTTTCTAAGTAAAAACTTATTTTGCCGATTTTTAATGTAGATTACTATACGTTTACAATATTGCTAAACAAGTACAATTTTTATTGCCTATTTGTTTTAGGTAAATCAATGAATTATCCGCACTTTTCAATAATAATGAAATTGAAATAAAAATAAAAATAAAAACATGAAATTCAATATATTTTAATTTCTAACTTAATGTAAGAATTTGAATTTGAAAATCAAATTGTAGAATTTGCTAACAAATGTACAAATTCTGAAGAAAAAAAAAGTATCGACAAAACTACCAGAATATCGTAAATTTTACGATGTTTCCGTCTCTATGGGAACACCAAAAAGCTCGATAATTTTTATTGCAGAACTTTGGTAATGATTTTAGCAAAATTAACAATAAAATAGTATTTCATGACGTGCATTAAAATTTGGTAAATGAGGAAAAATGTGCTAATTTTATCATGATACCTTAGAGCGTAGCATAAAAACCATTTATTCAATTAAATTTACTTTTCAGTTTTGTATTTTTTTTTTTTACTAAATGTGTGGTAATAAGTTCTATAATTTTGAAAACCAGTATTTCTGGTAAATCGTTTTCATATGAACAGAAAAATTACCAAGTGAATGGTTTAAATACCGAATATTTTGATCTTATCAACCAGAAATATATTTCTTTCTCTCTCTCTCTTTTTTTTTAACCAGAAATGTCATCTCATCACCATAAAGTGCAAAAATTTTGACCGAAAATTTTTGCTGGTGCAATAATTTGTGCAAAGAGGAGTAAGGAACTGATTGAAAAACGAATGCGATTAATTTATTTAAAATTCTATTTGTGGAAGAATACATCAGAATTTAAATAATTTGAATTAGATTAATAAAGAGTAGATTTTTCAGTGTTTAAAAAGAAAAGCACTCACCATGCTGGAAGTAATTGGCTTTTCGAACGTAAACACAGATGAGTGCCATGAGTTGTAGTTGAGATAACCGCTGTCTGGTGGAGGAAGGCAGCGGTAGCAAATCTCGCAGATTGGCGATCTCGGCATTGATGAGGTCTCGGCGCAACTTCGACGCTCCTTTCGTCGATTTGTTCGCATCGAAACTGCCAAAAAAGGAAAAAGATACAGTTTAAGATTTTTCCCTCTTAGTTAAAATAACATTTTTTCAGTTTACATAGGTTCATATATTTAAGAAGAGCCCAAAAAAATGGCCAGCGAAATATTATTATGCTAAATGAATTCGTCATTTTTTGGAAAGTACTTTCTAAATTAATTTTATCTTAATTTACTTTTTTTTAACCAGTGCTGTTATCCAGCAATAATATCAAATTGTGAAAAACACACTTACAATAAATAAGTCAATTCGAATTAGAACGAAACTTTTAATGCGCATGATTTTAATTTTCCGTATGACTTTTTTTTCTGTTTTTAATTTATTTGTTGTAAATTTTTTTTTTCTTTTAAGTTAAAAAAAGGGGATTTTAGATTTTAGTGTCATACGTAAGCACTGCTTACACCCCTTCGCGATGTCAGCGAAAGTTAGTAAAACACAAACTTCACTCCTTTTTTGTGCTTATATAATATTTGAACGGCATTTTAGTTTGATAAACACATTTTTATTATATTTTAAAGGCATTTTTAATTCATCTGAAAAAATTCCAAATATTTGAATTGAAATTGAATGAATGAATTGAAATGTTTGTAAAAGGCTGGCGGCAAGACTTTCTTTACTTTACTTTTATAAAATATTCCAATTGTGCATAAGTTATTTTCAAATCAAAAATCACATAATTTGAAGAAAAAAAATGAAAACTGCACTTATTTTATCAGGTTTTCAATGCTTAACAAAAGCAAGCGATTCAAAAGTTATTTATAAATAGCTAAAACGCGAATGAATCGAAAAAGTAATGATTTGTTTGCGTAAATATATATATATGCATACATTATATCTTTTCTCACAAGGAATAAAACGAACTTTGAAACATGTAAAAGAGAGAAGAAGATAAAAATGATGCTTTGTTAGAACTTCTTCAAACCGTGAAAAGACGCTCTGGATTGTTAATTTTAATTACTATTATCCTTCATCTTCTTTGAAACTATTTTTATCTTTATTCCAACACAGCCTTTTGAAAAGCGTACCTGAAATACCAGTTTAGAATTTCTTCCTTAGTCAACAAATTAAAATCACCGACTATCAGTAACACCCCGGCTTGTTCCACCCTTCATTGAAAATCGACGAAAAAAAGCTTTTCTTCTGGATTTTTTATTTATTTATTTTTTAATTCTTTTTCTGTGGACAAAAACTTGACCATTGCTTCTGATATATAGCAACACCCACGCTATCATACACGCCCTTAAAGCAATCACATCAATATTATTTTCCTTACATAATGCGCAATAATTATTTAAATATGCGACTGAAAATTGGAATATACCAGATAATTCAAAATTAATAATTAATACAACTTTTGCATATAAATTTTGTAACACAAGAATTAGAGACAATTGCAAACTCAATGATAAAGGTTTGGTGAAATAAATATTAATGTAGTAAGAATAATGATAATGATAATGTTTATCTTTATCTTTTCTCAAAACATTGTTGTTTTTATCATTTATTTTTTAGAAAAAATAATTAAGTTCAATGGTTTACTTATTAAATCCTACTCTTGAGCGAGCTAACATTTAAAGAATAAATTTTAGCCTTATTTTTTTTAATCGAGTATTTGAATTTTTTTCTTTTTAAATTAAAAAGAGAATTTTTTTTTTTTATTATTTTTAACTTCAATTCTCAGCTTCATTTTTCGCATACACATTTCATGAAGAATGATTTACTAATTGATATTCTTTCAATTTTCTGATTCTTGCAGTTTTATAATATGAAGAGCACAAATTTTTACCCTAAACCTTTAGTTAACTGTCAAAATGACGTTTAAACTTAAAAATGGAGAGTCAATAATAATTATTTTTTGCTGTAATATTCTTTGCGTTTTTTTTTTCTTTTTTTCCTCCTTACATTTTTTTCTTTGTCCGTTACTTTTTCCTTTTCCTAACTTGAAAAAAAAAAAATACATATATACACTTTTTAAATAATGCTTTACATATTGAATGCTACTTCCAATGTGCAACTTTATAATTATAAAATTAAGACTTAAGTCCTTTTTCAAATGATTTAATCACAAAGTTGAAAGAAAAAAACAATAGTAATTCTTCATAACCAAAATGCTCCTATTAAGACATGAATAAATTATGTAGCGAAATAATTTGTAATAATAATCATGTTTAGTTGATAAAAGGGGTGAAATATTTAAAGTAATAAAAATATTACTACTTAGTATGTCATTTTTTTTCCTGCAAAGAAACATAGCAATTTGACACATGAATAGGGGTAAGTATCGTACTTTTATTTTTACATTTGTTTTTATTTTTTCCTCATAAAACTTCGACAGAAAAATTCTTTCTGTAACTTTTAACTAAAGCAATTCCATTAATTAAAATACTGTAATCTTTCCGAAATGGCGTCTAAATTATCCTTATAATTGAAACACATTGTTATTGGATCACTTACTACAGACAAGACGCCAAGACTGATTATTATAATAAATGTATCAAACATTTACAGGTATCTTTAAAAGACATATATATGCTTATGTTGTCACAGTAAGTTATGAATGCATTTTCTCTTAAATTTTCACTTAAACTCCAAATCCAATTGAAATCGAACTATTAAAATGCTATTATATGACTATGAATAATGTTTAAATGTTTTTTTTCTGACTAAAATATGTTATTATCAAGTAACTTTCCATAGACTAAAGTGATTTTTAAAATAAATTTATTAAACATTTTTCATTAGTCTTTATAGAGCCTATATATGCTCATGTTGTCATAAAAGATAATGAATGCATTCCATCTCAAATTTTCAAATATTAAAATCCAATTAAAATCGAATTGATTCCCGTTAAAATACGGTTAGATTCTTACAAATGATGTTTAATTGTTCTTCATGGCTAAAACATGTTTTAGTTGAGTCCCCAGTCAAGAGTTATAATGTATCAAAAGTTCTCCTGTCCTCTGCACAACGCATAGTCATGTCGCACAAGAAAAAATAAATCAATTTCATCTCAAATTTTCACTTAGTGTTCTAATTCCAATTGTAAAAAGAACAGAACTTTCCTCTTCTTGGAACCCTACCGTTGTGAGTTAACGGCTAGATCGTTTTCATTTGCATAACTGATGCTCTCTTATCTCTCTTCCATGAGTTCTCAGCTTGCAGCTGAACAACTATCTATTTGAAAATACTACCAGGTATCTCTTCATTAAGTATGCAATAGATTGTGAAGAGCTTCCCTCCACCCGGGGCCAGCTGGGTTTCGTGTTTGCAGTACATAAATTGTACCCGGTTAATAGAAATAAAAAGCGTAATGATGAAATATAAAAATGGTAATTTAAAGGGAGGAAGGAAGATGTGCTAAGTAAATACCCTGCAATAAAAATTGTCTCCAAATCAAATTATGTGTCTCATTAAAATTGTATCATTCGTTACTGGTGAAAAATTGCTCGCAGTATACATTTCTAATATTCATTCACAGAAATGTCTTGAATTCGGGTATAATTCAAATATGTAGCTTTCCTCAAATATTTCAAATAAGTATATGCCTTATTTTTTTACCTTCACTTATTGATTAAATACGAAATGGTGATTTAATGAGATAAATGAGGGAAAAGTAATACGAAAATGGTTATTTATTGGAAGAAATGAGGGGAAAAAATGCTAAGCAGATACTAAGTGTTAAAAATCTTTCCGAAAACAGATTATATATAATTGTACCATTCATTCCTGATGAAAATTTGTATGCAAGCATACTGTTCTAGTATTTATAAAAAGGAATCACAAAAATATCTTGAATTTTTTAGAATAATTCAAATATATAACCCTCTACAGCTATTTCAAATAAGTGTAAATCTTACTTTTTGCTTTCCCGTATTGATGAAATATTAAAATGGTTATTTATTGAAAGAAATGAGGAAAAAATGCTAAGCAGCGTGTTAAAAATCTTCTCGGAACCTCATTATGATTGTATCATTCATTAGAGGGGAAATAATTAGTCTTGAAATTGGATTACGTGTGACGTACTGACAAAATGCAACATGCGACGACACACACACACACACCAACAAAAAAAAAATCACTAAAATGTCTCGTAACAGTCTAATTCAAGTATCTCAACAAATAACTCTTTAAAATTACTTCATAGAAAATTATATCTTTTACCTCTGTGTTATGATGAAAGTCAAAAAATAATATTTTCTAAAGAGATACGAAGATGTGTACGAAACAATAAAAATTTTCTTGAAATCAGACAGAGTATCCCGTTATAATTGTAGAACTCATTTCAAATGAAACGTTATGAATAAATTTTTAAAAAAAGAAGGGGCAAAAACAGAAATGTGTTTAATTCCAGCATAATTCAAATGTGAAACTCACTACAAGTGTTTCAATACTGCTTTTGCTACGAAAAAAGTTTGAATTTAATTGGCACATAAAAATATACCTCATGTTAAGCAATTCTTCAATAAAAATTCTCTTTTCAAATAAATACATCCAAAAACAAATTCTCATTTAAGAAAAATAACCCTATACAAATGAACTCCCAGGAAGAAGATCACGTAGAGCAGAAATTATAGCTATAAATATTATTCTACTAAATCGATTTTGAATGACTTGTTTAAGTCATTTGCATACATGATTACAATAGAATATAAGAGCATATGAAAGCGCTAGAGGCACCTGATTAAGAAATATAATTATACAAATTATAGGATGGCCTTACAACTGATGTTGATGTTAAGACTGAATATTTTAATATAACATATTTTTATGTGGAAAAAAACTGCATAAAGCTGCATAGTAATTTTTAGATTACTTAGGCAAAAAAATTTTCGCTACTACTTTTAAGGCTATTATACCATAATACTGAAATAGAGCCGTAATACTAAAATACGTACCGTAAAACTACCGTACCGTAAAACTAAAATAGAACATTTTTTTTATAATATGTTTTGATTTATCCACTAAATATTTTGAAAGCTACAAAAATATTCAGAAAATACCCCATTTAAAAAATTGTTTGCTCAATTCAAAAAAACTATCAAAGTAATATTTTTTTTTCCTGACATGTAAAGCTTATTGAAATACTAACAAAGTGTAAATATTACGTAGTTTTCTTTTGCTTTAATATTAGACAAAATAACGTTTCAAATTAGTGTGAATAATTCGAAAATCATAAGACTTCTATTTGACATGAAACAATCCATGTTAGCAAAAAGTTTTGAAACGTATTTTCTCGTTCATTCGATTGATAAGTATAGTAACATCATTTATTCCGCTCCAGAAGAGCTGAAAATTTTTCCAAGCGTGTTGATTGATTAAAAAGCTAATTAATTAAAAACGAAAACGGTGATTTATTGAAAGAAATACTAAAAAAAAAAATGCAGCTACTCCACATTAAAAACCCTTCTGAAATCAGAATATGTATTTCATTATAATTGTTCCAATAATAATAATTGCAATAGAATAAACGAAACTTTAAAAAAATAATTCTTGAAATAACTCTTTTTTCCAGACAAAATCATTTAAATAAACTAATAGTTTTAGTGCAAAAAAATTGCTTTTCTTTCCTTGTAAAAAAAGGTTTCTCAAATTTGAGCAGTACTGTGTCAAAATAGCTCCGAAACAAATTATTGTCGATCCCATGTATTGAAAATTGAAACAGCATATTCTCATTTTTTAACAACGTGGCAAGAGAAATGTGTAAGAAGGATACTCGTTGGCTGCTATCAGGATTTGAACCAAGGAACTTCGGGATTGTAGTAGGATGCTCTCATCACCACTCCTGTCCAGGAACAGTTAGGAAGCTTTTTATAGTAGACGCCACTACGACGCATCATGAAATACTAATTTCTAATTTCAATGGTACAAAGGGTTGCGATTTGAAAAGTATGGTCCCAATAGCTTTGTCAGAATATCTGTAATTTTAATTAAACTTTTTACTTATTTCGCTATATATTAAAAACTTTTAAACGAATAGAATGTATGGCAAGATGTGTCAGGCACTATATAAAACTTTTTAACTCGCCCTGGAGTCGAGTGTACAACTGTGTCGGTTAGAGCATCCTAATACAAACCAGGAGGTATTTGGTTCGAATGCAATTGGCAGCCAACGAGCATTTCTCTATCCACAAACATTTTGCTCAAAAATGAGTACATGCTATTTAAATTTTGAATACATGGGGTTTTCAAATTTGATTATTATTGGTTTCGGAGCAATTTTTACACTTATTTGCTCAATTTTTAGAAACCCTTTTTTACAATGAAGTATTTAAGTTTTCTTGTAAAAATAATTATTCAAAAATAAACACGATATACTTAAAATAGTTTTTTTTTTATCCCCCGTGATCATAAATTCCAAACTTTCATTGTAATTTACCTTCAAATTCTTATTTAAAGAGAGATAATTAAAGGTTTTAAAGGCAAAAAAATTCATTATAACATATATATTACAACATATATATATTCTAATTCTGTATGATCATTTAATTTCTAATTCTATATAAAGCTTTTTTTTTTTCTTTGTTAACTTTAAAAAAATTTTGTTTTATTTCGAGTATATTTTTTTCCGCTTAGACTACAATAAATATATCATAAAAAGCATACATCTTACTTTCAAAATATAAGGATATAAATTACTTTTTTTTTATACCTGAATACGAAGAAAGAAAACTCATAATGTAAGAAACCTCTAAGAATTAATATGCTTCATAAAATATGAAAAAATTAATTACTCACTAGCATACATTATACTTTCCAAATATACGTTGTTTTACTTTCATTTCTAATGCACGCAACCGCAAAATTTTGTAAAGATTGAACTAAACATCCGAAACAGCAATTTTCAATTGCACAATCATCATCGAATGTAAGAGAGTAAATACAAAAACAAATTAAATTTTCTTCTGAATCTGAGTGGAACAGGTGTGGTATATGATTGCCATTGTGCAGAATTAGGATCCTAAATTAAAAGGCATAATTTTGTGTGCTGAATCAATAAAAGCCGAAGAAGATACGGGATTAGCGACATAAAGTGAATACAATTTTCTAATCTGCTGAATAAAGTCGTGGTCAAAACTTCGTGCTCTCTCGTATTTACTCAAACATAACATATTTTCGGAAAACATGTTCGTGCAGTAGCATATTCTACCATCTACGCTAGCTTTTAAGAGAAAATTACGAGGAGGTAAATGCTTTACAACTTGCTGCTCATTAAATGTAATAACAAAAACTGTTATGAGGTAACTGGAATTTGAAACTCAAATTGAGAACGATACAGTTATTCAGTATCAGTTAAGAGTTGTAGTTATGTAGCACGACTGTTTAAAACTCTATATCGGAGGGAAAAAATTAGCTAGCTTATTATTCAAGATTTCAGAATACACTAAAAAATGTTCGTGTATCTTAACACCGAAAAAAGAGGCAACTATTTTGCACCAAAGTGGTGCTCAACTAAGTGTTTCATTTCATCAAGAACGTTCTTTTATCCTACTTGGTATAACGTGGCAGCAACACCATTTTTTTTTAATGTATTTACTAGCACTAAAATTCATAATTACAGTAAGATATACATTGATAACGTTAGCTTTTACGATACAATATAAAATACACTGTAAAAAATTTTGGTGCGTAGTTGCCATCATTTTTAATTTTGAGGATAACTAAGTACATTTTAAGCATAGAACTGAAGTTATTGGGTAAAAAATTACATGAAATTGACAAAATAACAATTGTCTTAAAGAATTTTTGCGAATGTTACTAAAAATGTGCTTGTTCTTAAACGAAATGCTTTTGCAATGAAGCCATAAATTGAATCTAATGCTCATGAAAATATGCGTTGTCAGTAATCAAACAAACAAACATAAAACGAATCAATTAATAAATAAAACTATAGCAGTGAAAAAATGAATAAAAAATGGGAGTGCATGCCTTGTAAAAAATGTTTGTTTACATCAACACCAAAAATGTTGGCAACTGTAACCCTTTTCTTTACAGTGAGAGTTTTTTTATAATCATTAATTTAGAAAATCCATCTATACACTAATTCTTAAAATAAAATTAATTTGTAAATCAAATATGCGCATAGCACGGAGAGAGTATTAAGATGAAGTCGAAATAGGCTTAACAGAACAGAAAGGGATTGAAATTATACAAGACAAAATCTCAGTATAGTTCACAGAAGTTTAAAAATTAAAATATCATTCTCCTTATTACCCAACTAAAAACATACATGCATATTTTAACATTATCTTGTGTTTTGATTTGATTTTATAACCGTCATTGAACAGCTGACCCAATTTTTTAAGTTTACGACTGCTAATGTTCGATTCCGTAACTTTGTAATTTTGAACCCAATCCAGGATTAAGTATTGGGAGAAATTTGCCCAGACTTTTTGCGTTGCATGGAGAACAAAACCACGAAAATTTCCCATGGTTAGACTGACGGCAAGGGGACTCTAACACATGATCCGTCTACCACAGGATATTTTACGTCAGCACTGTGGTCGGTGCTAGCCCGAAGCAGAATCCATATCGATCCGTCATCACTATTATTCGAACCCGGTTCTCCTCATTGGAAGGCTCACGCTAACTTGTATTCAACTATAAAAAATCTATTTACGATATTTAAAGCTCGCCAACATTAGTATTTTCGGAAGTGAAAATAATTCTCGTTCAATGTGAATGAGCGAGTGTCAGATGTAAGCTTTCCCCATTATGAAAATTTCGATTTAAATTAGACCTTTTAAATTGTATACGAAAGCTCAATTTTGAGTTAAATTGAAATAAAGTGTCTTTTCTCCAATTTTTTTTTTTGGATTGATCAACAACAGTAGAGAGTTATAATGCCATGCTTTTTACAGTGCATGTTCAAGCCACGACATAATTTGCAGTCTATGTTATCTTTAAAAAAATTTTGATGAGGTAAATGCTTTACAATTATAAAAGTTGGGAAAACTAAATTGATTGTACTTATTACAGAAAGTATCAGTGCCAAATTTGCCCACGCATTAACATTGAAAGAAGAGTCAACCAGCAAAAATTAAATCGTGTCTTTTCATTAAATAGTACATTAGTTTAAATAGAACAAGTCTAGCCATCTAGTTTAATGCAATCAGAGAGAATATAACTCAGTCGAGAAAAATAAGCCAATTCAATCTTATCATACAGGATATTCTGTAATGACTATGCTATATTTTCAGAATTGTCAAAAATGAAGTGAAAATGCATATGCTTTAAAGGTCTCAAATAAATATTTAAAAGAGGAAAAAATAAACAGTACCGAAATCTAATGTTATCACTACCGAGGAAGCTGGGGCTAAAAACATTAAAACGTGTTTTGTCTCTAGAGGAAATAGAGAGAAAGTTGCATCAGAAACATTGCCAAGTTTCATGCAATCAAACATTGTTTTTGAGGTTTTTCGTCTCCTGCCTTAATCAATTATGATTCGTCAGATTTTATAAGTTGTTACATGTTTAATTGTTACATGCTTGCCCCTGGCTTGAATATTAATTTTTGACCTCAAGTGTTTTTTACTATTATAACATTGTTTTCGACAAGGGTTCTAAAAACACGCATTAATAGCGGTAATTATGAAACACCCTGTATAATGCGTATTTAAATCAAATTTTATGACGCTCGTAAAATTAAACCTAATTTCTAGAAATCTATTTTGAAGAGAAACCAATATAGTTTTAGTAAAAGATATTTTATTTACCTCAAATAAAAGAGAGTCAATAAAAGTGAGTAAGAAGTAATGAGAAAAGAAAGACAGAATATTTTGAATCAACCGAACGTATAAAATAACCTTCCCTTCATTCGTAAGAAACCAATCAAAATCACGGGATTCTCAAAGATGGCAGGTGATTTGTCGTCATCGAGTAAGATACTTATAGGTTATTGGTGACTTATTGGATATCCAGGTGGTACCTTTCGATATAGAAAGGGGATGAAAAAGGGGGAAAGTAATAAAGAAAGTAAAAAGAAGCTTTCATTTCTTAACCAAAAATAGATGTTTGGACAGCTGATCTACTTGAGCGGATGTTTCGAACTTTTAATGAGGACAGAAAAGCAGATGTTTCCTCTGGCCCCCTTCAAAGATCATTGTTTTAATCTCCTTTTTCTTAGGTCAGAAATTACAGTAATTGTTATGAAGAAAATAAAACATCAAAAAAGGAAAATCTAAGAGAAAAAAAAAACTTTATGTAGTTCTTATTAAATTTTCTGCTGCGTGCAGATTAGGGAATCAAGTATGAGGAAAACTACTCGCACGATGGTGATAAAATAGAAATGGTTATCAAATATAAATATTGCTCACCCATCTACCACTGACCTTTATGATAATATGATTCTAAAGGGCCAGGTGTAAATAGGATTCATTAACGTCTATTCAATAGTATAGCATATAATGTTATCCAGACGAAGATTTATAAATTTAAATTGCAAATTTGTTTGTACTAATGTTATTTTTTTTATTACTATTAAATGGGCTTTAATGAAATAAAATAAAAGTAGTTTGCACATCACAAAATTAGTAGAATATATTAAAAAGTGGATTATATTATTAAAAAATCCACTTTTTATTCTAAAATAAATTAAGATATAATTTGTTTTCCTTAAATGTTGTAGAGTGTAGATTTATTTTTTTTATTGTTAGACGAAATTTATAAATCATATAAATACAAAAGAATCACAATTATCATATATTATAAGAATCGCAACTGTCACAATTAAACATAATTACAGACATACTATCAATTGGCTCCCAAATATCTTTATAATAAGAAAACAGATTAGTTATTTCAATAAAAACCTAGATGCTACTTAGAAAATAATTTGGTTAAATAGAAGAGGTTGAAAATAAATGGAAACAAATGTAAAGAAATTGCATTAATCTCATTATCCGAAATTTTATAATACCATGACTCATGTTGAATTTTATTCCTTCTGTTTACGGTAATTCATTATAACACTTAACAAAAATTATATGTTAAAATAACACGCTGCAGAATAGTATAATTATTTTTAATTACATAGTTGATACATCCGCAGAAAAAAAATCCCATTTTAAAAATTGTTTAGTGAAAATTTACTCACATTTTTTGCTATACCTTTTCTATCTAACTGAACTAAAAAATATTCAATGAAACTAAATAAAATTTTTGGTGCAATTTAAAATTAATTATAATATTATTGCTTCAAAATTTGAAAAAAATTCGTTGAAAACTATGCAATATATATTAATTAAAATAGTTCTTTTATTCTTTTATACTGAGCATGTGCGGAAAAAATTTTACTTTTTCTTACAATTTGTAGTTTCTTACAATTTGTATTTGGCAACTGATGAGAAAAATCTGATTGGAATGTCTGAAAAATTTTAAAAGTTTCAAGCAATTTTCTAAGTAGTTTTTTTACTTTTTAAAAGAAACTCAAACTGATAAGTAGTTTTTTTTACAAATATTATTATGTATCATCCGACAAATTTAAACTATAAAAGAAAATACCTTACAATAAACGTTCATACACCAAAATATGATTGTATAAGGAAAGAAAACGTGCGAAATAAAAGATATTTATGTGGGGAATGATCCCCAATAATACCGGTGTCATTTTTAATAAATCTTATTTGATAGAACAAAAACAAATTTGTGGAAACCCCCTTATCATTTTGAGCTTTCCTTAAAGAAGTACGAGAACTACTAAAGAAAATAGCAAATTTTTCTTAAAATATTCAAATAAGACTTTTTCGATTGGTTGTCAAATACGATTCACTTCAAAATTAGGAAAAACAAATTTAAATTTTCTTGCGCAAGCGCAGTATAAAAGAACTACTTTAATTACTCATATCTTGTGCACTTTTAAGCGAAATTTTCTCAAATTTTAAAGCAACAATATTGTAATTAATTTTGAATTGCTCAAAAAATATGTTTAATTTCATTGGATATTATTACATAAATTATAGCAAAAAAAGGAAGACAAAAAAAAATTAGCCTTTTATAAAAATGTCCACATCTCCATAAATATTTAAGCTAAGTTTACAAAATGTTGTGCAATTATTGTATAGAATAAACAAAATCATTTTTACTAATAACAAATTTATTGCTACATTTTTTGGCATAGGGTGTTCAAAAACACTATTTTCCGTTTTTAATATAATTTTTTTGAGAAAAATAAAAAACACGCCCTGTTACAAAAGTGTTTCCATTATTTTCTACCATCAGCTAAAAGTAAAATTAATAAATTAAGAAAAAATATCAGTGCTTCAAATTTTGATAGTATATAAAATTCAAATAGATAGAATTTCACTTCACATTTTGCACTAAATAGAAATCATAATCTTATCTTCAGATTACTTTTTGATTTATCGTCAGATAGCAGTATTAAAGAATAGTATGTTTTGAAAGTATATAAATTTATATCGTTAGAATAAGCCAAAAGTACTCAAAAATCTTAGTTGCACTCATTAGAAAAAAAAAAAAAATATTGCTGGCCCAAATTTTGGTCAAACAGATAAATAAAATTTTGCAGATGATTAAAATTGGATATGGCCAAACAGTTTTTTTCTTTTTTTTAAGTTTTTTTAAAAGCTTGTAATTTTTAAAATGCGAAGTATATTTTAAAAATTATTTTTCTTCAAAATAATATTTAAAACAAAAGTGGTAAAAACCTCCAAATCACCATAAATAAAGAATAACTAAACATTTCATCCAAGCAGTATAGCCAAAGAATAATATAGCAAAAATTATATCAATTTAACCTTTCTTAATTTAACTCTGCAACAAACTGTACGTAAAACGGAAAAAAACTAAACTGAACAGAATAATACTTTTTCAACGTGAGATACTTTATCAAATTACTGTCTAACAAAAATTTTGAAATGCCGAAGTACTTACTTTTAATTAGAAAATTAGCACTATACGACGAATTATTTGACTCGGGATATAATTAAAAAATTTTAAAAAATCGTATTTAAAATCTTTATATTTTGTCTAATAAGTTGATGTCAAGAACATTATGAATAAAAAAGTTCGTTTTAAGATAATGGAAAGCAGTGCAGAAAGTTTAAGCTTTCTTTTTTTCAGTTAATCAAAAGATGTCAAGATCATTGATTGGCACGTGGGAGGATGCTCAACTTTGACATCAAGATCTCCACTGGGGGTACTTGTCACACTCGGGGGAAGAGAAAGCCATCGTCTCTCCTTTCTTTTCTTCTCCTTCGCAAAGCATCATTTTTTGTGTTCTGATTCCCACTGACAAGCCAAATTTAGAATTTCAGGGAATAATCACAAATAGGAAAGGAGAGATATGAAGATATTTATTTTTTCTTACACTTAAAGAAACCAGGAAATAGGAATTTTCCACCTTAAACCTAAATGGTAGAAGACCCCTTTTTTTTAAAAGTCGATTTAGAAGGGAAACAAATTAACACAGATACAATTGATTTAATAAAATTTTATTTCTCTTAATAAAATTTGCTGATTTCTTCGTACTTAAAATTCTGCAAAAGTCATCCACTCGTAAAATATTTATGCTATCAAACTTTTTAAAACTTTTTATTAATATGTTACATTCTTGAAGAATTAATTCACTTTCAAAATTTACCTGCTTAGTCTTTTTATCCATCGATTTCTCCTTTTGCGTGAATATTTGTATTAGAAAACTAGCAAAGCATCAATTTTCTAGGAAAATAAGTCCAGATAAACTGATTAAATGAAATTTGGCATCAAAATAGAATTTTTTAATTGATATTAATTCGCATGCACTAGCTTATGTCATTTACAACTTATTATTGAATTGAACCCATTATGACGCAATAAAGACGCAATTTGCTTTAAATTAAATTGAGAATAAGGTGTTGATTTTTCAAACATTATTTGAATATCTTTTGTTTGTTTGAAGGAATTTCATTCTACTTTGATTTCGATATCAATTATTTTTCTGTGGGAACTTTATTGTACTTATTTTCTAAATACCATTCGGTCGTTTAAAAGTGCTTTGTTTATCCGTTTTTGGAATATCATTCGCTTGTTTATTCATCACTCGGATATCAACCATTTGTTTTTGGGAGCTTTACTATATCCATTATTTGTATGTAATTTGTTTACTATATCCGTTATTGTATACTCAATCGCATGAATTATTCGAATATTCGTTGTTTGTTTAAATAATCTCTATTACATCCATTATTTAAGTATCATTCGTTTATTTCCTTTGTAAACAAAAACAAAATTTTACACAGCAGTAGTTGTAAAAATGTAATGTTAAAAAATGTTGACATAAAATTATAATTAAAATTCAAAATGAATGTTGCAGTATCTATCACATGAGATATAGCTTGTACATATACACAATTTTTAAACAAATTTTGCTAAAAATTTATAGCAGAATTCTTCAGTGCATTTTAAGAAACAAATAATTCATACACATAATTCTTATTCATCAACATTTAAAAAGTATATGTTGCTTTTTGCGCCTAATTTTTGAAATACAACACTTACAGCTTGAGAGCACTGGAAAACAACAATTCTTACCCTACTACAGAATGAAGTTTTTAATTTTTGTATGACCCCCAAAGAGCTTTTGCTGGAGAAGAGTAAAATCGCTATGCAACTGACGCAACAATTCGTATTGGGGCAGGTATCATTTCTCCTGGCTTCATCGGTCCGACGTGTTTACCAGGGAAACAAAAGAAAAGGACGATCGCTTAAATCCGGCTTCACGTGGTTCTTGGATGCAAAATACGAGCTCCGCGGGTTTCTTTATAAATGATTCAGCCACATCTATTGACAGTACAGGTTTTTCGTAACTACGGGGTTTTCCTTTCTCGCTTGCTAATATAATTTACTTTATTTACAAAAGGAGAAATAAAATATTATTCCATTGAATTTAAAAACTTTAAATCATAATTTATGCTACTAAAATAAAAATAAAAAATGTCATAGAAAATACTTGACAAAAAGAGAAAAAAGATTTAAGCTATTCATTGCTGCACTTATTAATAAAAACGAATAGCTTTTTTTTTTTTTTTTATAAAAACATTTATTTTATAAAACCAAAAGCTGCTTTCAACAATGAAATTTTCGACCATGGAAAATCATATTGAAAATGTAAATCGAGAAAAAATAAACAGAATTAAAAATGTAGGTTAAACATTTCTAACTTGAATATTTAACGCTACTAACATTATCTGTTTTTTTCTCCTTTTAATTTATAAATTGACAAATTAAATTAATAAATTGTTGATATATATATATACATTTTTTATTGCGCGTCGTTATGCAGCTATTTAAAAGTAACGAATATTTATTTTGCAACAGAATAGTTAAAAAATGCTTTTTTATTTTTTGATATTGGGGTACAGAGGAAAAATCACTCGAAATACTGTTAAGATATTTAATAACAAATCTAGTCGTCATAAGCTTTTATTAAAAATGTGTGTAAAAAAGTTAATTGAAATAATTATCATAGCCTGATTGAAGTTAATTGAACTGAATATCATAAACTGAATATCATAAAATTTCAGTTTTTTCCTATTTATGAAATTATACATAATATTAAAAATGACATATATCTTGTTATACAGATGCATATTCTCGTGATTATTACCAAGAAAAAAAATTTGTTTTTTGCAGTGTTTAAAATTCCATTTGCATATTTCCTTTTGTGACAGTCACTATTGTATGTTCCATTTCTCCTTGCTATAGTCTCTACATTATTCCTCATTTATAATTGTTATTGTCATGTATTTAACAACCTTATACTCAATTTCTCCTTGCTGTTACCACTTCTTTATACTTCATTTTTTTGCTATTTTTATGTACTATACTTCATTACTTCATTTCTCTTTGTTTTTGTCACTGCTTTATAGGTACACCATCATTACCAATTATTGTCATCACTTTATTTCTTCTTGATATTGTTAATTTACATTTCAATGGCAAGTGTTTAGTACTTTAGTTTTTTTTTTTTTTTTTTTTTTTTTTTTTTTTTTTTTTTTTTTTTTTTTTTTTTTTTNATTTTTTTATACAGAAACGTTTTATAAAATTGTCTTATTGATAAAGCATAAAAATCTGCATTATTCTCAAAAGGAAAATGAAAAAAAAAATTAAATTAAGAAATTTATTAGAAAGTCTTAAAGCTATAACCAAACCAAATTCTTTACCTCAAATAATTTCTATAGAAACGTTCTTAAAAGGATTATGAACAGTTACAATCGTTAAGCCCATTATTAACTAACCTCGACTTCTTTAGCTATCTTAAAAACTCCATTTAGGGTGTGTTACTGATCATAATTTACTTACAATAGAAAAGCTGCATGTCTTAATAATCTTGCTAAGTTATTGCTCATGGCGCTTTGGCTCAACTTAAGGCACGTTTTTGTCCATGATACACTTCGTATAAAAAAGTTAGATAACTTGATAAACTTATCAAATTATTACTCATGGCGTTTTAAAGGGATAAATGTTTGACGTTTTACCAGGAGTTTTTCTTTCTAGAGAAGTTATCATACGTCTACACAAAAGAAAGTTGTTTCGATACCTAACCTCTTGGCCCGATATACGGGGGTGGAGGACTTCTAGGTGGGCTTTTCTCTAGCCCCTCTTGCCTCGCGGCAGGGGCTCAGTGCCACAGGTAACCGCCGTCAATCGTTGCAGGGCACTTGTCATTCCATTGAACACCCGCTGAGCACACCGACTCAGAAAGCTGTCAACATTGAGGAAAAAAAGGCTCGACCAAAGTTATAGGGTTCATGAAAGAGGATCTGATTTTGAAAACAGAAAAGAAATTGCTGTCCATTATGAACAAATTTGAAGTCGAAGTATTTACATTGTATGACTCTAGGTAATTGTGGAAAAAATACATGAAGACTACAAGGAAAAAACCCATTCAATTTAAGTAAAAAATTCAATTGGTCGTTTAAAAACGAATGAAATGCTTTCCCACACTTTGCCCAATGATTGTTTTAAGGTCTTTCTGCCTCTCTCTCTATTTTTTAACAACAATGCATAAAATCTCAATTTTACGCAGTAAAATTTAAAAAAATATATACTAAAGGAACTACCACGCCAAAGGTATGATTTATCATTTCCCACACTTAAGTTACCACACAGAGAAAAAAACAGCATAATTTTGGTAATAAAATTAAAATGCATGGTATTCGTAAACCATTTAGTAATTTTTCCGTTCCAATGGTAACGGTTTAAAGGAAATTCTGGTTTTAAAAATTAAAGTTCCTATTATCACTCATTTAGTAAAAAACATACAAAATTACAAATTACATTTAACCAAATAAATGTTTTTTATGCCATACTTTGCCGCATTTACTAAATTTTATCCCATAACACTTTATTTTATGATTAATTTAGACTTAACAATTACCAAAGTGCCTCGGTAAAAACTACCGAACCTTTTGATGTTTCTATGGATCCAAAAATATGGTAAATTTGACCATATTCTGGTTGTTTTAAATACACTTTTTCTTCTCAGTGTAATACCATTTTTCTCTCCGTCTTTTAAAAAGTACCATGCCAAAAATATTGTTGTTTTTTTCTACTTTTAAGATACTACCATGCCCAAAACTTTTATTTCTCCTTGTATTTAAGAAAGTGCTCGGTCAAAAAAATTTTTTATACATTTAAGAAACTATTATATCAAATATATATTTTCTCTCTCCATGCGTTTTAGATGGCACCACAACATTCTTTTCTATTTTTTTATCGCTGCACTCAAGAAACTACCTTGCCAAATATATATATTTTTCCTTCTCTGCACTTAAGAAATTATCATGTCACGGAATTTTTTTCCACCTGTATATATCTCTAGGCATCAACCAAAGTAGAAACAAGGTATAAAACAAAGCAGACTTCAATGTTTATTTAATTTCAATACAAGGGACAAAAGAGATCGAGATTTAAACTCTTTTCTCTAATCCACCATATCGGTCGTACTTGTAATGTTGCATCTAATGCGGAAAACACTGAAGACCATGATGATTCGCATGATGAACATTAATGCGATGACTTAAGAGAAAACAATCGGCAAAGGTCGAGAGGTGATGCCCCGTAACGCTGCTCGAACAACCATCCAAGAATCTTTACATGGGCCTTGGGAGATGTTATCACTGCGGAGAATCTCTTCCCGAGAGGGGCATCTCAAGTACACCATCTCTGCAAAAACCAGACGAATGTTCGTCGGAACGATGGGCCAAATAATTTATTACAATTTTCTTAACTTGACCGCAAGTGAGAAAATGTTTTTTCTTGTTTTTATAAACCGGATCTTTAAAAACTTTTCGATAGCGTTCTTTTCTTTACATCCGGCATCTCATCGAGTGAGATCGGAGTTTTATCTTATAAAACTGTAGGGAATGTGTGTTAGATTTCTTCCCTCTTGATTTCTGAGTCATTGTCAGTTTATTCTTAGAGAAATTTCCCACGGATTTGGATTAGACATTTTTTTTTCTCTTCATAAAAAGAGCAATGTGCCTTTTTCTTAAAAAACTAGTTTTAAATTTTACTTTCAATGTTGTCCTTAATCATTCTAGAAACGTTTTGTTACAGTTATGTATGAGTTAGTTTTTAGTTCTTACTTGAAAACAAATAAAGAAATAAAAATAATCTACAATAAAACTGATTCTGCAACAAAATATCTTTCGATACTTAGAATTGTCTGTAACATAATTTGTTTGATTTTTAAAAAGCATTGAGTGGAGGCTGTTTTAACAAATGAATAAGAATGCGTATTCTATGTGAAGACCTATTTATGCGAAAGAATTAAGTCACTTTTCACTGACGCAAAATTATTAAAGTTCTTCGGTTTTACGAGTTTTAAATGTGATTTTTGATCATCCAACGTAAGTATACTGCATTAGTAAAGTTGAATACAGGCTATCAAATGCATTATACTATTCTTAATTATCTGTTATTGTTAATTATCTGTTCTGCACGTTTTATCGTAATCTAAATATTGTTTGAGGCTTGAAAAAACGATTACTTTAAGACTCAACGTAGTTGCCTAGGAGCAACATATCGATTTGACAACTGGACAAGTCGTTTTTCAAGTTCTTTAAACTGTATTTCGCAGAAACTCTTAAAAAGTCTAGGACTTTACTTTGAACTAGGTTTTCATCAAATCACAAAATACCAAGTTTTTTATCTCTGCATTATAATGGGCTTCAACAATAGATATCTTTCTTAAAGGATTAACTGTTCCAATGAATGATTCACTGATACATTAATTTTTAATTAAACGGGTTTCCGCTAGCAAAACCTCATTCTGCATGTGAATCAATCGGAAAGAAGTCAAATTAATTTGAAAAATTCATTGGAATTTAGCTTCCCTGCAAACCAAGAACAGTACAGCAATGAAAAAAAATCCTAGTGATGTGTCGGCTGCTAGTAATTCAACAAACTGATCTGTTCCAGTTTCGTCTGCAAAACCGAAAGTTTCTATCAAATATTTCCAATTCCTAAGCCTAATAAGAAAGACAATAGTTTTTAGATCTAAAGAAAATGCTCCCTTAGCAAGCAGCCGTTGTAAAAATTACTAAAATGAACTTAAACTTCCTTTAGAAAAGTTAAAAAATAATTTTAAAATGAAGGAAAATAGATTTTAAGTTCGCAATTTTAGTTCAAAAGATAGAAAACTCTAAGCTAAATAAATAAATAAGCAAACAATTTTTTCAACGAGATATAGAAACCAGAGTGATTTTTAAATTTAGCAAACTTCGCAAGCTAACTTTAACTCGTGCCCTGTGAAAATATGACTGCCCAGTTTTCGCATCTATAATTTAACAATAGAAGCCAACAGCATTTAGATTTTTTTCCGAAATAGAACAAATGATTCTATAAATGATGTATTTTCGAAATCATTTTCGTGTTTTTAATTTTAAACTTCTTTTCTAAATTAAAATAAAACATGCTAGTACACTTTTAGGGGAACAAATTATTCTCCATCAATAGATTTCAATTTATGCACACATAACAAGCTAATTTTTATCACGGATCTCATAAAAATTGTTTTTACATGCTTAGCATTGGGAAACAATTATATTTTCTGCAGAAAATGCAAACATTAAGTTTCTTTTTAAATATTAAGCAAGAAAATTCATCATTGGCATTTTTAATATTAAGCAAGAAGTTTTAAATTTAACTTCTTAAAAGATCATTCTCCAGAAAGTCTTTCCTTGAACTTAATTCAAACACCAAAAAACCTAATCAATTACCGTTGATTAATTTTTACTTGATAAATGCCGACAAACGAGTAAGAATTCTCTGCCAAGAGTGGCCAAGGGGCGATGTCGACTTACGGCAGCGGTGAAAGTGGCACACCAGCCGGATCCCATACAGTTCTCACACCCTCTTCATAAATATACATGAGACGGCCGATGCACTCTCTCCTTCAATTCTTTCGCTTTTTTTTTTCTTCTTTTTTTCTCACTTTAACTTTCTTTGCCACAAATTAGTCTTTCATTGTAGTCTTTGGAACCCGCCTAACTGAATTTTGTCGCTTCATTTCCGCATTTCAACGTTTTAATAAGCGTGAAAAGTCTGCTTGGTGACTTATTTTGCGATCGCAGAGAAACAATACTTGTAGATGGAGGAAAATGTATCATTTGCATTGTTGTTTTAAATTGAAAAGCATATTAATTTTATCTCATTTCTTTTATATATTGCATTTTAATTAATTTTATTAAAAAATGTTTTCATGAATGTTGATTAAAAGTCGAGATTTTACATGCCTATCGAAAAATTATCTGTGAATAATTAAATGAATAATAATTAAATTTGAAAGATAACTACTATTTCACCATACAAATATGTAAATTAATTAAGATTCTACTGAAATATTGCCAACTTTTTTTAAAAAAAAAACTTCTTATATTATCTTTTTACAATGAAAACTGGACGTTTTTCACATTTTACTCGTTTATAACGTCACATGTCCTCTCAGCCACATCTTATCACCATTTTAGACCAAGAGCATCCTATGTGCTATTGATTTATCACAAAGACAATGGGATTTATCACAAAGGCAACAGGATAATATATCCTACCAAAATGCTAATATTGAAAATTAATTTCCTTTACAATATTACCTTCTTTTTGTACAATAATCAAATTATCCTACTTCTTTGATAATCGAAATGAAGTCTGGAAGACTGGCTCAGATTAATCCCAATAATTGAATTCTAACTGTACCAGTAGTATATTACTCAACGTACGAGTGAAAGAATACATTAACAATATAATAATTGTTGTTCGATTGATGTTGCAAAAGAGGAATCCTTGAAAACCTTTTAGAAAAAGTAGTTATACGAGCTTAAGAAATATGTATGAAAAATGTTATGCCAGATGGGTGTTAGTTTTTTAATGCAGTTTGATAAATAATTAAACAGAAAATAAATGGAATTAAAATTGAGGAGTTTAGTAGATAGGATGAGTGCATCAAATAATGTTTATAAAATACTCATTATTTCTGGTCATGGTTAAGTTTTAAATATTAGTTTATTACAGTTTTGTTGCAACTTTTAATAACAAAAACGTGCCTTATAATCAGAGTGATTTGATTTTTTATTAACTTGATTTAAATCAAATTATTATTTTTTTCAAAGAAACCATCAAAATTTAAAAAGTTGCACAGCAATAAGTCTACTTTTTTATACACCTTAAAGAGAACTAAGAATGAAAATAAAAACTCCAACTTTTATTTAATAGCTTCACTCTTTTCATATTGTATTGAAATTCAAACCCTGTTTCTCAAAAATAATAATAATAATAAAAAGAACTTTAGAAAGAAAATGTTAAGCAAATATTTTCGCAAGAAAGAAAACAATTATTTCACTCTAGTGAATAAGTTTCTTTCTGCTTGAACTCTAAACACATGGGTGTTTTATGAAAGATTCTCAAGCTGAAAATGAATACAGATTCCAAACACAGGCCAAGAAACTCGCCCAACAGAAGTTACCAAAAAAAATAAGCCAATAAAGCAAATGTTAAGTTAAAAGACAGCAGCCCCAAAAAAGAGCAAAAGAAAACGACCCGGCCAAATAGCGAGGTGCCAATCTTCGTCGGGCTGAACAACCAACAACGGTATCATTAAGGAATAGGCTCTATGGAAAGTCGCTCTAGTTATTACCGACGAGGCTGATGTCTTTTTACGGCTGCGACCATCACATTACGGACGAACAATGGGCATTTCATTATTACGGGAAAAAGGGGACCTCATTTTTCCATGACTCCTTCATTTGATCAAACCCACACCTGCAATTAGGAAATAAGATTTTATTCTTTCTCTTTTCTTTTATACTATATTTTGACCCTACCCTTCTTTGCCAGGTTTGGCTTTTCAAGCTCTTTATGTTTGCAGTTTTTGGCTGTTTTTTTTTAATGCCTGCTTTTATTTAGGCAAGATTTATTTTTCTAACTGTATATAGTATAGAAAATAGATGGTGAATGATATTTTCAATAGACAGAAGAATTCCTTCTTCTGAATGTGAGGGTTTTGCTCATTTTTTTTTTTTTTTTTTTTTTTTTTTTTTTTTTTTTTTGCATTCGTTATATCTTTTTAATTAGAATTAGGCCAAAATATATACTGAATAAATGAAAATTATTTAAGAAAATTCAACATGAATATAACTAAAATGAATAAGACAGCCAAGCCATGTTGCTATGTAGAAGCAACATATGGAACATCATTATTAAACAGCTTTCTCCATGTGGTGCTTCAGGTATTGTCACGTGTTTCATGTGTGAACATTCAGATGCATTTAAAGTTTTTATTCATTCTTTTCATATTTGTTTGCTTGCATGCTTCGTCTCTTTATTATCAGGTGTTAATAAGCTTCTTCGGGTAAAAATAAACTTTATCTGTTGCCGTAGCATGTAAAAGCAACATAGTTATAATATTTTATGTTTTATAAGGTGTTAAAATAGGTTAAATAATTCTTATACACCAACTCTGTCTGTCATGAAATAAGATTTTTGGAAACTATTAAACAAATCTTTAAAGATTAATAAGTAAATAAGAATTATGTAATGCTTGATGTTGTAACTACAACAATATTGTGACTATTGCACCAATATCTATTCTTTAATTCCATTTATTTATTTATTTGTGGTTTTCAGTTAAACGCTATCTTTCAATGAAATTTAAAAAAAAAAAATTCAAATATTGTCATCTCAATAATAGATTTTACATTATCAATTAAATCGTTTGTTATAAACAGTGAATTCTAAAAAAATAATTTTAAGAAAAAGGTAAAATATTCTAAATAAGTTTAAAAAACGAAGAAAAAAATATTTAAATTATATGCCTCTTACTAAACAAGTAATGTTGAATAAAAGGATAATAAAGGAAATCCCTTTAAAATTTTATACAAAATTCAATTTATTAATTTTACTAAGCACTTTAAGGCAAGGAATTTAGAAACTTTCATTGCTTTTATCACTGATAAGTGAAAAATTCATCTTAAACCTATGACGGAATTTTAAAAAATTCTATAAAATCTCACATCGTAATCACTCATTAAAATTAGATTTGCATCATTTAATTGAGATTAAATAAAATTGACTCAAATGAAATTCGATTAAATCTTTATGAAGAAATAATTTAAATTTCATTTTTTACTCTTAATTTTCATATTATTTCCGAAACATCTTGCACAAAAGAAATGGAGCATAATTTTGAAAGAAAAAAAAAACAGAAAAACAAACAAATAATAATTTATTTTAAAATAAATTTTTCTTAATTAATATTTTCTTCGTACAAAATTTCGACAAAACGTTACTTCCGATTGCCACGAAACAAAAAGACGACAAAAAGTTGACGCATATCTCGAAACCAAGAACGTATAAATAGTGTTCGATACGAAGCGTGACGATGACCCAAAACTTTTGTAATCGAACAGAGGTCAGCTCTAAGACATTAGCCGCTTTGCTGGTCAGTTTAGCGAAATGATCTAACTCTTAATGCCTACAAATAAACAAATAAACGAAAATGGAAGAAGAGTGGGAGATTTTTCATTCTTTCCATCGCGACATCCGGTGGCCCAGATCACTCAAAGATCGATTCACCACCCACAAAATCTTTGTCGAGTCCATTGTTTCAGCTATTACTTATCATTCATCATAAGAAGTGATCTTTAGTTCTTATTCTTCAACGATAATCGCCAAACTGGTGCTTCTGTTGCTTTCATTTGTAATTGCAAATGGAACCTTCCTTGCCGATGTCGTATTTGCAAGCGTTAACATCAGCAAAACATTTCGCTCCATATGCTTAATTGAAACTATTAATATTCTTTTCATTTAAATAAGAGACTCAAAATAATATCAGATTAAATGATATAGGTTAGATTCAATTCCTCAACTCAGTTCCCTGACCCCTACACAGTACACAGTCCGGTCGGCCGATTATATATATATATAT
>NC_092204.1:63101538-63130244 GCF_043381705.1 Parasteatoda tepidariorum | reverse complement strand
TATATATATATAAAGAAAGAAGAAAAAAGAGAAAAAAATTTTTCTTTTTTTTTCTTTTTATATATGTATTTATGGCAATCTTTGATCCCATTAGTTCCTACCCTAATTTTGATATCAAATCTACAATAGTGTACATAGTTAGATTTATATGAAATGAATCTTGGTAAACTAAATTTAAATCAGTGGTAAACTATAATTAATCATTCTACGAACCAAACACTCGCCCTTTATTTAAGTCAAATGAATTAGCTCATCTTAATAGAAATACTCCTAACTTTTCGCAATAATCTTGATAATTAATAACAATTAATGAACACAATCTTTGTATTATGGTAACATCTCAATACCCAAAATTCACAAAAATCGATAATTCTCTTGGACGAATGTTTAGTTATCCAAAACTTAATTAAGAAAAATTGATATTTAATCGGTGAATACGATTAATTCTAAGCAATGAATGAATTTTCGGAATTCGCTTTCATCAGAGGATAGCATTTGGTTATATTATTATAACCAATTTTTTCAAATTTTACCACTTTTACTTAGAACCATTAACAAAAATATTAAAAATTGGGAAATTTAACACTTTTAAGCACTACTTTTTCTCTAAGCATTCAATTATATTGAAACTGATATTTAAGGAAAAAATATTCCTTTCTTTCTCCAATTTTATATAACTTTTTTTCTCTTTTGTTGCACACATTTAGAATAAAATGCAAACTTTTCCCTTAAAATGGCATACAAAGTTCTTTATAAGGAAATAAAACAATACGTTTTATAAAAAATGAAACGACACATTAAAAATTCCTTAAAATAGACATGCAAAATGTTGTATAGATTAATTCAAGAAAAAATAGGAAATAAACACTGATAAAGATCAAAAAAGTTTTAAAATGTGTGCAACAAAAACTTTCATACCCTATTCTGATGATTGGTAAAAATAGAAAGAAAACAATTTGATTTCATTTTATTCCTTGAAATTTTTAATTTTTTCCTCATTAATTTTTATTTAATAGCTTGAAACAAATACTGTTGAATTAATCTGTGTTTTTATAGCAATTAAAGGCAATTGCATTTTTATTGTTGGTTGCAATTTTAATTTTTATTCAAAAATGCATCTGTACTATAAACAATTTTAGTATACACTTCCTAATCAGCTTGTTTCTTACGAAAGCAGTTGCGTGTGGCGCCACGGAAAAAGAGTTCCCATCCACAGCAGCAAATCAAGGCATGACCTCATGAGATGAAGAAAACAATAGAGAACATGAGACCACATTGCCCGCTCGTCCTATCATTCTCTTTTTCGTTCCCTTAGTAGAAACAACCCTTAGATGGATATTTCGGTTTCATCTTCAAGACCATATAATTTTATTTTTCCACCTTCTTATTATATTAACTTCTAGTATCTTCATTGCCCGCCCATTCATTAAGCTTCTTCCTGGTTCTCTGCAACGATTTGATGATTTAGAAATTATTTAAATTATTTCTGTAGACGTTTGCAACTGATGGATGTTTAGATTATTCGTTGCGCTTTAAGAGCAAATTAAATTCCTCTATTCAACAATGAATTAAGCATCATTCTTCTCTTGTGAACAATTTACTTTGATAAAAAATTTTCAGCATATTGAGCCGCAATGTCTTTCAAATCTAAGCAACTTTTAAAGGACGCTAAGTTGATGCATATTATCGTACTTCTAACTAATATGTCTCGTTATCGTTCTTACTATCATACTTCTTATTTATTACTTCTCACTAAAGATGCATATTACGTACACAATAGTATGATTCAACTTAAGTGAATAACTTGGTTTCAATTCACCACCATATCAAGGTGGCTTCAGATCTTCACCTTATTATGGTTAAAGGTGATATTATTATGGTTCAACTTTTGACTCATTTTTCTGAGAATGTACATTGCTTTTGGGGTATTAAAATCAACATTATATAATATTTCTGAAATATTAATTTAAATTTTTTTCATTATAAATGTAAATATTTCTGTAGACAAAATCTGCATATTATCGTTCCATTAATTTCCAAATTTGTTTGGTTCTGAGGTCGATAAAAATCATCTCCAATTTTGAAGCATCATTACCAATTTGCATCATTACCAAAGATTGTGCAGTGGGTAAAATAAATAAATAAACGGATCACCCTTAATAATTTTTAATTTGATAATCGGATCTTCAAGTTCTAGGACTCAATCTCAATGGTTCGAGGGGGCGACCTCAAATATGCTAATTAATTAATGCAGACGATATTTTTAGTTACGAAATCAGACATAGAAATGTAAAAAAGCTCTCACAATCTATATTTTAGATTAAAGTAAAAATTTTCAAGTTTATATCTCGAAAAGTTTTTGAGCTTTTTTTTAATATGAGATTTAAAAAAGAGAGAGAGAGAGAGAGAGGAAGAAAGGGAAATCATTAATACTATATGTGTCACTATACAGTCTAAAGAGGATTACATAATTATATTTATTTAAGTTAGATAAGATTTTTGCTATGGAAATATTTAAATGTAACTCAAGTACCATTATGTACACTGTGAAGCATTAAATCACGAGAAATTACCTTTATGCAATTCTCCACTATAACTATCAAAGGGGCGAGGTCCGGCAGGTCTAGAATGTTAATACGATAGTGGGCGAAAGAGAAGGGCGGATCCCCAATGGAGGACATCAAATTAGTGAGGACAACGGTTTAGGAAAAGAAAACAGCAGAAGAAAATAGTTCCGGTTGAGCACGCGCCATCCCACGTGGTCTCGAGCCACACCTTGCAGAAAATGAAGCACTGGCTACTGAACAATGAGAAGATGCAACAGGTGTGCAAGGGGGTCGTTTACTAAATTAAAACGAGTTAAATCTTCTCATATCGTAACAATGTAATCCTGAAATTTTTAAAATCAACAAAATAAATCTATTAGGCTAACGATTTTATCTCACTTTCAGTTCTATTCACAGCATGAGTTATTCTTTTTAATTAAAATGGAGGTTTTACTAAAATGTTTTAATTATGTTTAAAAAAATGTACTCATCATTAGTTGTGAATAAACATGGTTACTGTTCGACAGAATTTCAGTTAAGATGCAGACGTTGCTCAGATTAGTAAATGAGCTATATTGTAAAATTCTTCCTCCGCTGGTGATATGAGAAGGGTTTTGAAGCTAATTGTTGATCATGCATCTTTTCATCCAGGCTAAACAAACGAGGAGCTTTTCAACCTTATTATAAACACTTGTACTTTTGCCTACCATCTAAGGATTAACATTAGCCTGAATGTTGTTTTCAAGCTTCTCATCGGGCCTAGAGAGGAACATGGAATTTATAAGACTTCTGTTACGACTGATTTAACAATCACACGTTACGTTGTTCATTCAATCAAAACGTTGAGAGAGCATCTGTTACTTTCCAAATAATTAAAAGTGTTAAGGGAAACTCTATTTCGTTGTTACAAGTAAGGCAATAAATACACTTGGTACAATTGTACCGAATAAATCTACTGATACTGAACTTCAACCACCCAATGAAAACTTTGATAAAGGTTCTGTAACTCGGTTACATTTCAGTCAGTGGAAATTGTTAACGTTGAGCCTGTTTTGCTTTTACGATTCAAGCAATAAATGTGTATGTCACAATTGTTCCATAAAGCTCTACAGGTGCGAGAGGAACATTCAGAACAAGCATGCCGACGCTTTGAAACAGATATTTGTGTTAGATATTTTGTTTGTTATAAACAGTAGCATCACAAATTAAAAGTAGCTGTTACGACCTATCTTTATTTAAAACAATATAAATGATTTTACTTCACTGGGCTAAGCGAATTAACATATTCCTTTATTATTACAAAATTTGCAGCATAATAAAAACAGTAACAAGCGTTTTGGGAAAAACAAGTGCATTTTCTATGAACTTGGAAGTACTAAAAGTATTGAATAAAGAAAATTAAGTATCCGTCCCAATTGCGAATATCAACTTGCATTGCATTGTTTTAATACTTGAAAAAATTTTGACGAATTGTTTTTTCTTAAAAAAACATTTTAATAATATATTTCAATAATATTATTACTGCCCATTCTCCGAAATAATTCTGAAAATCACGTTTTTTTTTTAAATAAATTTTTTAATATTCATTAGTTCAACTATAAATGAATATGTCTAAATATAACAAAAATTACAGTATCTTAACAATAAAACTGTGGAATTACAATTCCTTTTAAATATTCCTATAAGGAATAAATACAAATTTCGTAAATAAATCCAGTTTTCATTTGTGCGTATTCCACTGAATTGTATTTTTGTAACCACACCCTGTTAAAATCAACCACTATTAAGCTGGGTAACTTATGGGTTTACCGCGAATACCAACCACCATTTACGAGATAAATAGTTCGGAAGCGTCATGACCCGACAGAGTGGGAAAAAAAATAACTGCCTTTTGTAGTTGCAAAAAAAATCATTACCCAATAATTTGGATGGTTTTTCAGCATTATTAATCTATAGTTCCACCAAACTTTGCTCACGTAACATAATTTTATTTGACATTTTTTTTCTTTTGTTGCTTATAATAAATTTAATAAAGTAGCAAATTTAATTTAAAATAATAATAGGCATCACATACTCCAACTGTTCATTCGTTAAGCACTTATAATTTGGTGTTAAAAGTATTAAATTATAATACACGCACAGTTTTATTAATTTCTATAAAGCTTTCTGAATTGTTCCCTCCCTCCTATAAAAAATTTATCTTCTACCCTAGGAGCTCTTTCCTCCTTGTAACTTTGTTTCTTCCCTATCCTTTTGACCAAGCCATTTGATTTCGTCACCTTCAATACGTAACGACATTTGAATTTGCTGCTGAACACTGAACACGCGAATAATACATCTTGTAATGACATTTTTATAGAAGTAGTATTTAAAATTATAAATTTTAAAAAAAATCTAATTATTACAATAAATAGGCCCCTATTGTAACAATCAACCGCGTAATCGATTGTCGGGAACATTAATTTTACAATAAAACACTTGTGACAATTCAAGGAATGAAATAAAGGAACGCCTTACAATTCTATGGACAGTAGATGGTTTTAAAGAAAATCTTAAAAAAATAAGAGGGGAAAAAAGAAGTTGATTAAAACTGAGCAGTGGTCATCCTTGGCATCAAATTTTTTACTCAAGAGATGCTGAAAGAAAAGGAGGCGAGGGAAGGGTGGTGTGCGCACAGGAAATGACAACATTTTGGAAAAGCGATGATTGTGTCCTGCCTGTTCCATTACCGAGAATCGGCGAAACAAACGATTGTCCGAGAAGAGACAAAAAATGCATTGGACTGCCGTAAGGGCCTAATATAAAACAATAGCGCATCTGCCTCTCGACAATTACGCCAAAGTTACGCGGCCGCTAGAAAATATTGACGCTTTGTCTGGGACTGCCGGCTCATGAATACGAGAGAATGCCGCCTGTCACTGCCCGCCACTATAAAATCATAAATACCCCCCACACACACCTCCGATCTTTTCAGCAAAAAGGATGTAGAGGAGATGGAGAGGGAGGGGGGCAAAGTACCTCTTCTACCTTTCCTGTACCTCTTTTTTTCTAGGTAAAATTGAGTGAAAAATCATTGAAGAAAGCAGGAAGAAAAATCAGGTAACGTTGAGGAATTCAGACGTTTTTCTTTGAGCGCTCCGCGATTGGAGTTTGGGTTACTGATTGGTGACTCAGTTTGCTTGATTCACCCCGCGGCAGACATAATTTTTTTTTTAAAGAAAAAAATATGAAAATTTAAAATTTAATAATTTCTAAATTATTCGTTTTTGTAACTTTAAACATAACTATGCTATAACTACTTTGTTCTATATTAGGCACACATTCGTTAGTTGTGTATCAGACGGGGCTTAACAAAAATCTGAAAATTCTCAATGCTTCAGCCGGTTATTAATTTTATCCTAGTGGACTTGTTTTGAAAACATTTCATTCACATAAGTAAAATGAAACATATAGAATAAAAACATTACATGATAATTAAGAGGCCCTTCTCCCGATCGAACGCGACTGCCGAAGAGGTAGAGACGGGGAGTGATGATTCCAAATATGATTTTTATCCTTTTTATTAAATTTTCACAAAAAATTAACGATGGAAATTTACTTTATTTGGCAGTATCTTTCGATGCATGCAAAATAAAAAACCGGCCCACAGTCACAATATGAAATATAAAGCGTGCGGTATTTTAGATTTTCTATTAATTTTTTGCGATCAAATTCACCAATGCATTTCTGCTATCAACAGTTTTTGAAAAGTAGTTAAATAGAATGCAGTTAACAGTTCTTAGATTTTTGATAAGTATCTTTGTTTTTATGCAATTAACATTAAATTAATTTTTTAATGTCATTCAAATCAATTTTCATCAGTTTAAACTACAACAAAATTAGATTTTAAAAATCTAAAAAATAAAAAACTCATAATTTCAAATTACTTACTCAAAACCATAAAAACACTTTTTTTTTTTTTTTTTTTTTTTTTTTTTTTNAAACTCTTTTTTTTTTTTTTTTTTTTTTTTTTTTAAAGTTTGGAGGAAAAATTCATAGAAGTTCTAAAAATTAACAAGCGCTATTTCTTTTAATCGGATAAATCGACTCATTTGTTTTCTACCCTTTCTTTTTAAGGAATTGTGCTGTCTAATAATATTATAGCATTAAAAGTTTGTTAAGTACAGCAAAAATATTAATAAAACACAAATTACAAATTTAACCTAAAATCCAATATTGCGAGGGTAGAGGCCTCTTTACAACATTCAGTTGTAACTATCCTTCTTTCTTAATACTATAAAAACTTGGCAATCACTTTAGTTTGTCTGGTACCAACAGTGTGGATAAGTAGTCTATATTATATACTACAACAACATTATTCAAATAACAAATGTAAAAGTAAAGTGAAAAAAATAATAAAATCAATTGAAGAAGTGAAATTCGAATAGGTATTTTTGAAGGAGTTCAGTCAATAACGAAAAGTCTTAGATATTAAGGATGGAACAAAAGGAGAAATAATTTAGTTTAAAAACCACAGAAAGAAAAACAAGAATTTGAAAAGAAAAATAATAAAATCTGAGGTTAATGGTATATCTTGCTGAAAAAAAAGATTTTTTTTTTTTAAAGTTCTTTTCCTTGTCCTTAATGTTTTCCACTTTCCTTGATGAGAGCTTCTAAAATGTATAAGACTTTTGTCTACAGTTTAAAAAGGCTCAAAGCATATTTTTTTCAAATAATACTGAAATGAATCAAATTTTCTTTTTCAAAAGTCAAATACCCGTTAATTAAAAACGCCTGTTTTTCAAAGATTATTTTAATCAATTAGTAAATGATTAATAAATTCTAACTGTCTATTAATGATTAAAGCTAACCAAACTTAGAATTAGAAAAAAAGGTTTACGGAACGAGCTAATCAATAAGACATCTTTTAAGATGCTTTCGGAGATTAAGCTTCTCACTAATTTAAATAAAAATAGTTTTCTTTAAGTCAATTAAAAAGTTGTAATAAACTTATTTCAACATGTTTGAACACAGAAAAATAAACTTTTTATTACAATTTAACATAAATTATCATAATAAAATAGATCGTTTCCCTCTTACAAGAAAGTTTTATTTAACACTAGAAAGACTGAAATACCTATATTGCCCAAAGACAGTCAAAATGACTGCATTGTGAAAGAATAACTAATGTATAAAAAAATAAATTTTAATTAATTTTTAATATTTTTGATATTATTTTTCAGTTATATAGCAAGTTATTAGAAAATATTAACAATAAAAAAATTATATGTTGTACAAAAGTCACAAAATTCTACGAAATTATGTCATCATTGTTTTTCTAATTGAAATTAAAAAGCAGTCAAAATGACTTCCTTAGGCAATCTGGTGTTTAATACTTTAAATGCGTCTCATCCACGCAATTGTTATTGCATTACTATAAAATTCATTTTAAATACTAAATAGTTAATAATTTAAGTGTCAATTAAACACAACAGTGTACATTATTATAGCAAAGTAACGTTTTTGTTGATCTAACGGTCTTAAAGTATATTTAAGTTATTACACATAAGAAATATTCTTAAAATAAAAAGACATTTCATTAATCTACACTTTAAATGCAAGTAACATCGATGTTTTAAAAGACGCATTACTTTCAACATTGAACAAAGTCAAAGGAATTAAATATTTTTCAATATAAAGGGGAGGAAAAACTGAATTTTAGTAGCTCAAGAGTTTAGTTGCAAAACTGATGAGGGATATCTTATTAAATTTGAGATGCAATTAGCTTTAAAGTTTTTAAATATATATGTTTAAAAATATACGTAAGTATATAGGAATAAAAATGTTTATAAATATATGAATAAAAGTGTACATAATTAAATGATTAAAATGTAAATCAATGCATTTTGAAAGATATATGATGAAGAGCTATATTATTAAAATATATATATGATGATAGATATATGGTTTAAATACATATTTTTTTCTACTATAAATTGCGTAATGTAAAGTCTAGACACAATTAATTAGTGTTTTATACTTGTAGAAGACCTAAAAAATCTTATAAAATTAAATTTTATAAAATTGTTGATTAAAATTGTTACTCTACTCAGCTTTTAAATTAACGAAATTCTGTGGGTGTAGTAAATTAAATGACTGATATAAATTTATAGGTTCATAAATTTATTATTATTATTAACATCTAACTCTTGTACATATTTAGATATAGCATTTTGTTTCAATTTTATTTTAACAGTCTTGGGTTGAAACTCCATATTAAACAATTATTTTATAAATATTTGAGTGATTATAAGCTTATTAATTACTTTCCACTCTTTGAAAACCTCACTTTTATTTATTCAGTTAACTTTAATTATTTGAAAGTATTATTTAATTAAATACTTTTAATTATTAGTAGATATAAAGCAAATAGTTTCTCCAAATCATCAATTTAAACTTATCAAATATTTGTCTTTTAAAAGAATAAGTTTTACAGCAGAAATAATACTTTTAGACCTGTCAGTTACTTTCAATTGATTTCAAATATCACTTCTAAATGATTGATTGTTTTAAATTATTTATCAAGATTAAAAGTTATTAATGTTGTTTAATAATAAAAACCATTAATCCAATAACGTTATCATCTTCAAAAACATCAATGTAAAGGAATCAGAATTATCATTATCATCATGAAAGAAATAATGATTTTAAAATGAATACTTAAGTTTATTTTTTTTAAATACTTTAAAATGCATTAATTTTATTTAATAGTAAAAACTATTAAACAAATAAACGTAATTATCTCCCAAAGCATCAGTGTAAAGAAATCAAACATTTGTCTAATAAATATTAGAATAAGTTTAACAGGAGTAATGATCGTGAGTCACGATCATTCAGACACCGTGACAAGAAGACTCGACAGATAGGCATTAAATGACAAACGATTTGCTACTCCTGTTCATTAATTGATTAGTGGAACATAAACCAGCTATATACTGAGATATTAAAAGGATAGCGTGAATATGTTATACCTACATCAATAGTCAAACATGTTATTTGATTGATTGGAAAATAATAAAATGACAAAAAACTGATTTAATTCAAAGTTAAATCAATTAAGTGAATTTGACAATGTAAATTTGTTGTTTTATGTGATTTGCAATTAATTGCTGTTGGGATAACGAGATTTGTTGCTTCAAAAGATTTATGATGCTACAATTTTATTCTTTTTTTTATATATACGCTAAATAATTTTCTTTTAATTGTAGGTTTTAGCATTTCAGAATTAGGAACTAGATCATATGATTTATTAACTATTATGCATTTATGCCTAAAGCTATAGATATAATTTAAACTCACACTTACAGGAAATTTTGGCATACTGTATTCCGGAAAATTGTGGAGTGGAACATATTTTACTTATTTATCTTAACTTTAGAAATTGTGAAAGCTCTTAGAAAAGGTAAATAATTTCAGTAAAAATGCGAAATTTATTCCAAGTATATTAAACAAAAATTATTTAATGTTTAATTCCTTTTCAAAAACACGAGTTGTGAAAAATTTCAAAATTTTGCATATTTCGAATGTACAGTCTGAAAACTGAATTCCAATCCTATAAACAAAAGCAGTGTGAAAAATTTTAGTGTATCTCAACACCAAAAATGCTACCAACACAAACTAATTTACTCCACGGCGGTGTAGTGAAGCGACAATTCTTAGGACCTAGGTGTTTCACTACACCAAGAGTGTTTTTTTTTACACTACTTGGTGTAAAGTAACCGCCAGCATTTTGATTATTCAATAACACTAAAATTTATAATTACAATAAAACATAATGCATGTAAGAGTCAGTTATTTTATGACACATTATTGTTAATAAAGCATTTGCATAGCACTAAAAGAATATTAATACGAATTCAAACAAAACTTAACAAAATCGAAGAGGATGGAAATAAAATATTGTAAAATATGTTATACAATTGACCTTTTTATGAGAATATAGTTATCTTTACTATTCAATTAAGAGAACAAATACCTATTTATCACAATTTAGTGGTTTCTGAGGAATTTTTATCACCGTGAGAGTGAAATCATACTTTCATATTCCTTAAACAAAAAATATCGATACTCTGACAGTTGAAAAACTTTCCCTAAGATTAGTGAAAAGAATTTATGAGTGTAGTGAACTTGGTATGAGCTTTATCATTTATTAGAGTTTAGATTACTCTTTAAATTGTGTGTTAATGCTCGATTCGATCATTAACTTGAAATAACACACAATTTTTTGACTTTTTCAACACAAAATTAGGACAGATATTGCACCACAGTTTTTGCAGTATATTGTAGTATACAGAATATCTTATGCGAACAGTATCTTTCCAATAGGAAATATATACAATCATTATAGATACATTAAATAATCTATATACTCCTAGAGATTATTATTACTAGAAATCATTTCTTACTAAAAATGACGAGATTAACGTCAAAAAATACAATACAGTTATAAAAACGAGATCTGTAAATTAGTTGCTACAAAAAATTATCTGCTTTTACTTAAATATGTTTAATGTACTATTTTTACTATTTTTAATAAAATGAACTGTGTAAATATGTAAACATAACACTTTTGGACAATATATANTATAGATAGATAGAGAGAGAGAGTCTAAAGTAAGTAAACGTGTGAAATTGGGAAACTAATTTTAACATTTTTATTTTACCAGAAATACGTGAAGGAAAAGTATATTAAGTCTAACAACCCTTAACAAAACACATCCTCGTTCCTAATGCCTGCACAGAAAGGGGCTCACGTATTTAGGATAAAGTTTTATGTTTTATCTGACACACTACAACTATTTAAAATAGTCAAAAAGAATTTTCAGAGTTCTTCCATGTAGTAATATTGTAAGTAATTTTAAATTATGACTTTTATGAAATCGAAACAAAATCTTTGACAAAAAAGCTAATATAATAATTTGAAGTATGATATACAATTTGTAGATAAAATTGTACTATATATTTATTTTTGTTATTAAGGTCACTAAATTAGTATCTGATATTGAACTACCAAACTCTACACATCTATATACTTCCATATTTACAGTGTTAGAAATTTTGTAACGCATTGAACCACAACATTAAGCCAACTTGCTGTTACCCTAATACGGATTTGAACCATATTTTCTTACAATTTAAGCCATTTTAAACTTAAAAACAAGCATTACTCAACGGATATATTGTATCGGTAATACTCAACAGGCATTATTCAACGGATATATAGTAGTTCAATTTAAAACATTGAAGTTGCATACACAGGATAATACTAAAACATACTGAAATATTATGGTTTAACGTTAAGCAAATTTCTTTGAAAGTGTATATAGTGTAAGCAACCGAATAAGTAAACAAAAAATACTGTCTTTAAAATTCTAGAAGAAAGTTATATGATGTAAGAGAAATCTCCTCGTGCTCCTTTCAAAATAAAGATAAAATAAAGGGTCTATGGAGCTTGATGATCAATACAAAATTCATAATATATTTTTAGGATGCCGGTAATTGATGAGGTTCAATATAACTAAAATCAGATCTGTTTAATGATAAAAATTAGTAAAATATACATGGGAACTTCTTAAAAGGGTTTAAATATGAAGCTTGAAATTTATCATTGTTTATCATTTACAGCAGAGTACATAATAAACTTAAAAACAATGAAAATTTTAATTAAAAATCTATCAGCAAAGCAAACCCTATTTTTTCCTTCAATTTTTTTAATAGTTAAACAAAAATTTCTAAAAATCCACTTTGATAGTAATTCAAAAGTGCTAAAAATGTCTTGATTTTCTTGAGTAGTATGTTAGTAAAAATTTGATCAGCTTCAAGAGAATTAAAAACAGAAGTTAATCAAGAAACACCAATAACTTTATGAATTCACAAATGAAAGTTTTGTGACTTTTGCCACTAATTTTATTTGAAATCACATTTACGAAACAAAGTAGTTTTCATGAATGAAATTCGATAATCGCACTTGTTTTACCAAAAATTTGAATTATTTTAAGCTCATTTTTTACGTATAGTGTGGCAAAGTTTTCACTGCAAATTCTATAAAAAAACAAAGTACATTTCACACATAAAAAGCCATGAGAAAGAAAATTAAAAATCATGAAATGTATATGTAATATAATTGAGCACGTGTATTTGTTCTACAATTGAGCTGGTTTATATTCTGGTAGGCAGATCATTTTAAGTCTCTTTTAGTATAGCAGATTAAAAAAAAAATATTAATGAGAAAAAAAAATTAAACATTTGAAGTTAATCAAGAAACACCAATAATTTCACTAATACGCAAAAAAAAATTTCACGCTAATAAATGTCTATCACCATCCTTAAATAACTTTTAAAGGATTGTTAACGAATAGAAATCGACAATAACATCTTTTCATCTTAAAATTTCAGTGTATTTTTTTCTGCTTGTTTTTCTATTTTGGTCATTAAACTTTCAGAATAAATTCCAAAAAAAAAGAAAACTTTAATGTAAATTTAAAGCATCAAAACATTTGAGAATGAAATTAAATCATATCATTTATATATAATATAATTGAGCCTTAATTTGTGAAGAAAAAAAATTTATAAATAGGGGAAAGTGAAGAAAAATGGGTAGCTAAAATTCGAAGGCCTTTCTTGGCATTTTCAAAACAAAAAACAGAAAAATTTCCCTGACTTTTTTAGTTTTTCCGGTGGGTGGACACTCTGCTTTAAAAAATTTTAGAAACAGATGTAAATCTTAGAAACATCAGAAATTTCACTTACACTGAATGCTAATGAAGCACTTTTCAAAAGAAAATTTTGCTTCTTCGGTAAATGTGTAGCATCATATTTATACGATTTTTTTAAAAATAGCTTTCGCAAATAAATTTCAGATTTTTTTCTTCTTATTTCCCCATTTTGTATATTAAAATCTTTTTTACAAACTCAATTAAAAAAAACTATTTAATAAATGTAACATTTGAGAATGAAATTGAATTCTATTATGTGGTGTGGTACAATTAACTGAGAATATATTGTTCAACAAAAAGGAGAAAAGAAAAAAAAAGGAAACTTTTTTTCAAAAGAAATTTTCCTTTAACAATGCAGTAAAGAATAACAATTCAATGATCCACTTTAAGTTATTAATTAGTGTTCGACCTTGATTTCCAAACTTATTGCAAATGAATCAGTGCCTGAATCATAAAATTCGAAGGGTATCATCAGTCTTCAGTGTTTCGATGCAGAATTATCGACAGGTGGTAAGTAGGGTACCTAAACTTTCACCTGACACACCAAAAGAAAAAAATATATAAATCCAGCACACACCCGCCCCCAAATTGCCACCTATTACAGAATCTCCTCACTGATGAACAAAACGGCTATTCTGCTAGCAACAGGTGTTTCACCTGTGGTTCAGGAAGTTTCACTTATATGGGTTAAAGGGGAACATATATGATAAAATTATATAAAATTGTATAATATTGCTATAGTACAGTTGTTTCTTAACCACACAAAATGCATGTGATTTTCCAATTTCTCGAAAGGGAATAGGAGGCAAATTTCTAATAAATGAACTTCATCAATTTATTTTACATACATAAAAAGTATGCGAATTTTTAAAAGATCAAAAGGGGGGTTAAGAGCAGACTTTTAAAAAATCATTAAAAATAATTTTATCTATATATTTTAAACACATAAAATGTATACGAATCCTTAATTTATCAAAAGGGATAAGAGTGAAATTTTCAATTAAAAAAATATCATCAATATACTCCAAAAACCGTAAATTTATGTAAATTTTTAATTCATTAAGAAAAAAATAAGAAGAAAAAAATATCATTGTATTCTACATTCATAAACTGTATGTAAATTTTTAATTTCTGACAAAAATCAATAATGTTTTTCTCGTTTATGCTAAATTTTAAAACTGTGTATGATTTCGATTCAAGTTGCGCTAAAATAATGTTCATATCACATGCACGTAATCTAAATCCATCTTCTCAGAAATGCCTAAACCTAATATGAGCTAAACTTTTATTTTCTTAAAGCTGTCTATTTAAATGCTTAACCTAAAAAGGTTAAGGTAAAAAAAGACTACATCGATCTGTTGAGGTACGATGATTCTAAAATACGCAAAATGCTTGTGAATTTTCAATTTCTCAGCAAGTTTTATGAGTAAAACATACAATAAGCAAATAAAGGAAATAGCTTCATAAAGTATCATACTAAGTTCTGAAAGTGGTACATGAATTATTCTATTTGCAGAGATATTTATAAGTTTGCATCCTAAGAGCAGCTTTTTTCTTGAAAAAAAGATTAAGTCAAAAAGATGATATTTCTAAGTTTAAGGCAAATAATAATGATTCTAAAAAACCCAAAATGTGTGTGATTTTTAAATTCTCAAAAAGAATTAGGAGTACAACTTCCAATGAACAAACAAACAAATGTCGTCATTGTATTCGACGATCATAAAATATGCAAATTTTCCAATTCTCATAAATAAAAAGAATTTCATCAATGTATTTTCGTAGGTTTAAGTGCAGTATGAATTTAAATTTTATTTAAGTGTTAGTAAAATTCATAAGGTTGTATTCAAACGCCCATTTTAAATTTTTTTTATTTAAGAGTTTAGTTCAAAATATTTATAAGTTTAAGTAAAATAATAATGAATCCAAGTACAGAAAATGAATATTCAAAGTAGCATTTGACTTTCCTTTTAAAGAAGTCTTTGAAAATTATGTTAAAGTTGCAGAGAAATATAAAAAATTGTTTTCCAAGACTGTAACCTGTAAACTAATAAACATTTGTACTCAAAACAGTTCGTATTTTCACAGATTTCGAGTCCTCGTTAAGATACTTACTAAAATTAAAAATGGAAGACACATTCAATAAAAAGTGCTTTCAGTATTCTATGTTTTCCAAAAATTCACTCTGTACATTGTGTATTTTAAATAAGATGTTGAAAAAAAATGTTTTTAATACATCTAGAACCTTTTATTTCATATCCTCGAAGCAGGAAATTCGATAATAATCCAGTTAATCAACACATTAAATGTAGTTTTGTAGGTAATTTCATTCATTTTTCAATAAAAATAATCGCTCGGAACTTTTAATTACATTAAAAAAAAACTTGAATTACGGAACAAATTCGTGTAAAATTAATCAAAATATATTCTGTTATATATTAATTTATATTAAAAATTTGAAACTTTAATAATACATGTTTTAGTGCACCATTTTAAATATGTATGGAAATAAAAAAGTATTATATTAAATATTTGTCCTCGATCATGGATCATGGGTAAATACTTAAATTTAATTTTTTTTAAGTAACATGTTAAAATATTTTTACAATCTCTCACAATTTATAACAACTTTCATAAAACAATCCTAGCTCCCAAAATTCTATTTTGATAATGCATTTTTCATAATAACTGAAACATTTTAGGATAGAGTCTTCTTTATTTATGCATTAAAAGATTGTAGTGGGTAACCGTTATATAACAGTTTAATTCATGGATATGATATAAACTTATATTAACGAGAGAGAGAAAATTAAAGAGTATTAATCTGTTTAAAATTTGTATTTTACACAACTTCAGGATACTAACTTTGTATATTTTTTTCCCTTGAGATTGAAAAGTTTGCTATTACGTTAAAGAGATTTTTTTATTTAAAAATAATAACAAATAAATAAATAAATGAGAGGCAAATTACTTTCATAAATCGAGATCTAATATCGAGATTAAAACAAGAAGTGAGGTTGGAATGAATTCAAGAAATCCACAGAGTTTTTGTTTCGATTACTATCAAATATTTAAAAGTTTTGTAATATAATAAGAAACGATCAATAATATGTTTGACATTTGTTGCATACTTAGCAACTATTTTCAAGTACAATAATTTTTAAGTTATTTCCAATGAGACATAACAAATATCATCATCAAAACATTGTTGCAAAAATCCATAAATTGATTAAACTGTAACTAATAACTAAAATTTAATTTAATAATTTGGATTTAAAAATTTCATTATTATATTCTATTTTATTCAATTAATGTTGCACTGACTATATACATGAAGTATTTTGACTCCTCTTCAGTTCCTTCCCAAAAAGTACATGATTATTTTTCTGAAGAGGAGATTTTGAATTATATTTTCCCCTTCCAATTTTTTAGCACAAATATTACTTAGAAAATAAAATGCTTCTTATTAATATATATTTATTTAAATCTCTTAAGAGAATGAAATTTATCTACTGTTTTAACTTTGTTAAGTAACCTAAGTGCGAATTTCAAATTTCACATTTCAATACATTCTATGCAATTAAAAGTAAAGACATGAATACAGAGATTACAAAATAAAGAAAACAAATGCATACTTTTATGCATTATTTTTTGTGTGGATCCTTTATTTTAAGGTGTACCAGTTAACTGCATTTGAAAGTATTTGATTTCAGACTACTGACTTTTGCCAATTTTGGATATTCGAGATTTTTTCTAAAATTTTAGTACTTGTCAAGATAGCAAATGCTAAATTTAACTATTTCTCTGTATTGTAATAAAACTCAAGAGTATTTCCTTTAGGCCACGCTGCCTTATTAGACATTAGTAAAGGATGTATAAAAATAATCATATTTTTAATTCGCAGTTTCATTCGCAGGTAATGTTTGGACACAAAATAACACAGATTTAAACTTGATTACGTAAGATTTAAAGAAATGACGAATTTAAGTTTGCATTACGTAACAGCAGGAGATAAAACAAATATGCATGAACGCCATCTTCCGATCATATTTATATTGCATTTAATTACATACATCACTTATTTAAATAAACAAATTCTTTTGCATCATTCTCTCTTCTTATAAGGAAACTTGAAATAGTTTTCATGGGTACAGCAGCTTATTAAATTTAAAATTTAAATCATTGCCTTCCAAAGGATACCTTTTTTTTTGCAAATATAGTTATTAAAAAAATTTTAAAGTAAAAATTTGAAGAACGCTATAGATATATATATATATATATAGCTCANCTTTACTAATTCAGAAAAAAAATATATATATATATATATATATGTTCCCCTTGTTGAAGTTTCCCCTCAACTTAAACCATAATAACAAGTATACAAATCTGTAAAATGTGTGCGACAATTTTTTTCAAGCGCAATGTAAAGATTACAACAAATGAATTTGAAAGATATTATGGTTCAGCAACGCTCTCAAGTTTCTATAACAGGGAAGCATTTCGTAAAAGTAGCATTGTTTTGCCATTATCTGTCTCATTTTCTTTCGCTTTTTAAGAGTTTTGAAAATTATTAATTACGTTTTCTTTTTTTCTTCTCTTTTTTATTTTGCATTTCACCACATATATATGTATAATTTTGAGATTTAAATTTAAAAAGAGACAGAAAATGAAACAAATAATGGCAAAACAATGCTACTTTTATAAAATGCTTCCCTCTTATAGAAACTTGGGATCGTTGCTGAATAATAATGTCTTTCAAATTTATTTGTTACAACTTTCACATTGCGCTTTAAAAAAATATTACATTTTACGGATTTGTTTACTCGATATTATGCTGTGGTGAAACAAATTAATTTTACACTTAATTAAGGTGAAATAAATTTGTACAATAAATTTTTGGAAAGTATAGTTAAAAATATAATTGTGGATATTGAAAACATTGTACATGTTTAATCTTTTTTCAGAATAAAAAAAAGAACTTTATTGCTACTGCACTTTCTCTAATGAAATGAAAATAATTCTGGATGCGGTGAGGATCTTAGGATGCCCGCAGAGATGAGGAGCATGCTAAGGAGAAATCGGATGAGTGCGGGTGGAGAAGAAAAAGATGCCGATGTTGTCACGCGCGGCGGACCGTGAAATCACGCATGCACGACAAAGGGCGGGACACCCTCAACACACACCGTGGTGTACGGAAGCTATCTTCTAACGGAGCTTAAGAATGAGGAAATATAATCCATTAGAAAGACAGATATTTATTAATTCGAAGAACTAATGATTTTCAAATAATCAAAATGAACAGAAATTGAAATTACAAATTGGTTAATTTTGCAGGTGTTATATTTTTACTTAAAGGAAAATTAATAAAAGAAACAGAATAAACCATTAGATTTTTTCAAAAATTTTTAAATGCATTCATAGTTCTATACTCTAGGACCGAAAAATCGAAGACCAAAAAAAATGTCAGAAAAATTTTCAACAGTATTGTTATAGTCCGTCGTTTAATGTGATAGCATCGATACTTTAATGAGTTCACTAATCATTTTAATGAGTCACTTCCAATGATTCCAAGGAATTCACTAATAATCATCATTTTCTCTATAGCTTAAAAAATTGGATGACATTTTCTTAGTTTGTAAGAGCATCATTAGTTTAGATACGCAATGGAATTCATCTACAACAAATATATTTCATTTTTAACTAAGAATTTTACTAGAGTGAGTCAAACTATTTTTATTCAAATTTAATATTACTAAAGATAACTTTAAATAAATTAAAAAGTGTTTTTATTCCAAACAGTTTAGGTAGAAAACAAAATAAAACAAGCACTTTTCTTACATGTGTCTGACCATTCGATTCAACAACTTTATTTCGCTTTTAATAAATTTCCATCAGTGAAAAAAGTCTTTTGATTCCAATAATCGACAGTCGTTAATCAGATAACCGAAGAAATCTCAGTGTTATCATGTATACATGATTCCGTTAGTGAAAATTTAATGACAATAAGCTTCTATTAACCATCAGGGAGTTTACAAACTGTCTATGTCTACATGATTTAATTTTTTACTGGTGCATAAGTACAATAAATTGCTGTTGCTTAACCACTTAAACACCAAAGTTTCATTTTTGGATTATGTCTCTTTTTCGAAAGGATGAAAACTAGTAGCTCAATTACTAAATTATTAGCATTTATCTTAGACTGGCATTGGCATCCAGCAAAATGTTTTAATTATATTTAAATCCATATTTGGTTCTCATTCATAAATCATATAATTGTTACATTTTTAAACAAAATTTGTAGCTAAAGGAATAAAACACCCACTTAATACAGTCAAATATAAGTCGAGTCAAGCAGGTAAAAGTTTTATTGTATTGTATAGTGATGCAGAAGAAACAATTTTTATATTTATGCATAGAAGTTAATAATGCAAAAGTGTAATTATAATAAAAAAATTTCTATTTATAATTATAAGTTTCATCTATATATTTTTTTTATCTATTATCTTCTTGGTTGTGAAAAAAAAGATCCTTATTAAATTTGAATCACTTATGTGATGAAATTTTCAAAAGTACTATTGCACAAACTTAGGTAATCAAAAGTTATCCAATCCTTGAACTTTGAAAATTCCTTGGTTATAACTTAGAACATGTTTTAGATAAATAGATTGTTATGAACAAATATTTCTTGAATAAAAGAACTGTGATCAAAAAATATGTTAATAAACATTCTTATCAGAAAAAGAAAAAATTAGTAAATTTAAAATTTTCTTCTGAAATATTTAAGCATCGTTGTGTTAGACCGCGTATAATAGAATTATTAAAATCCTATCGTGAAAAGTTATTTGCTCATACATAGTGGGAGAAAATATTTATACATATTTGGAAAAGAAGTTTCAAAAAAGAATTATTAATTTTCAGAGTAATATATCTATACATTATCTGATCAATACAGTTTGCATTGTTATTCTTTGCTCCTTTAACGTACAAAAAACATTAAAAGGATCTTTCCTTGTTCCAAAAACCTAATTCTGCAAATAATTCATGCTGAAAATGCTATACCAATTTTACAACCTTTTGACATTCTGAATAATTTGTCATCCCACTCTGAATAATTTGTATCGGTGTCTACGGAGTTGAATAGTTTATATCATAGAGTTTATATTTTTTCTTGTATAATAATAAACTAATAAATATATAGGACTTCATAATCATTGGTATCTCATTGTTAGCATTTGTAGTCCAAAAATTACTGGTGGGAACTATTTTCAAAGTGAAAAATATGTAAAATAAAATAAATATCTAAAAATCTACCAAACGAACCAAAGAATTTGCATTTTCTAAATTGTCTAAAGTGTTATTTTCTGTAAATTCTATTCATGACTACTTTAGAATTTTAATTTCTAATGAAGTCACAAGTCTATTTAAAGAATTAACTCTAATTGTTTTCTTGAATTCAAGATGCAAATTTTAATTTAATATGATGATCAATTACTTATTTATGAACTAACTGAATCCTAAAATCAAAACAATATTAAAAAAAAGCATAATGTCACATAAGCAGACAGTCTGTTTAAGCAACATAATTTGCGGCTTTTCTCCCTTTACACTGTGTGAAATTGAAAGAAGCATGCTTCATTATTTACAGTACCTTCAGAAAAAGCACATTGAAAAATTTACATCTGTGTCAACCATTCTTTGATTGGATGACCGAAAATTTGCTTTAAGAATTATATGTTCCTAAATTTTAAATTTCAACCAAAATAAATAAGGTAAGAAGCTATTTCTATTGACAGTAAATATTCTCATACCTACACCAGAGATTTGTTTAACTTAATTTATGAAAGTGATTTTCTCAACAATGCATTTAGAGCGATTTATAACAGCAGAATGGATAATCTCAGAAAAAATCTATGATCACTATTTATTGCATGATGCAAAATATTTTAATTTTTTATATATAGTGTTTAAAGAGAACCCCTGCTTTACAAAACTGAATAGAGTAACAAAAAAAAAATGCATAACGCTTAGTTTAATTGATTTTATAAAATCTTTGTAAAAATAGGCATAGGAAAATGAATATTCCCCCTCCCCCTAAAAAAAAGAAGTAGAAAGATATACTTGATAATAAAAAACTTCACTTGCTTCATAATTGGCGAGTTTTGAGAATGAGCATTTGTTTTTGAGACCTCAAAACGTGTCAACTTTTAGCACTATCTTCCTATTTTTGCAGCAAATGAAATTTTATATCATCAAGAATACACAGAGGTAAACTTTACAACTTAGATCAGTGTCTCTTGAGATTTTGTCTTATGGGCCGAAAGTGTTCAATCATTTCATTGAATAAATTTTGTAAATTAATATTTTTTTTCATCATATATCTTTTTCATTTCTTTCATTCGGTGCCACAACTAATTACAGTTATTTTTAGTGTCCTTAAACACTGTTGAAAAACACTGACACAACTCATAAGCACAACATCAACTTGCAGTAGAACAAAAAATTGTTGAACAGTCTAAGTTGGCATTTCATAATTAATTTAAAATATTCTTTCGCAATTCACATTTTTTGTAATACTATTCACTCATATAACTAACCTTTCAGACAGAAATTACCAATCTACCACTCTCGACCCGAATTTGGGTTGGGGAGTTTGCCTGTTGAGAGACAAGTTTTTTGCCTGTTCGTTTGCTCTTCAACAAAGTTTTGATCTCCTAACTCGTCAAAATAAAAATTTCTATTACTTCTTTTCAAATAAAAATTAAAGTTCTTTTTGTAAATTTAAATTTTATGGGTATGTAATTTAAAAGAGAAATTGGTCCTTAACTTTATTTTGCATTTGCATTACCTCATGTTTCACTAAGCAATAGTAAATATTTAGTAAATAATACTAATTTCAAAATAGATCCTCGAGTCCCAAAAGCGATGCGAGATAGAATTTTTATTGTAAATAAATAAATAGAATAAGGCTGGGAATCCCTGATTAACAAGCATATTGTCAAATATTGAGACTCTCCCCTTTCTAGTGACTCAATACGTTCAGCACACCCCAAAATCGTTTAACATCTACCTTAATAGAATAAGTAAATGTAAATTACCTGCACATCTGTAGAATATTTGAAGTATTTGCCAGCATCTGCGAGTTAACTATCCACGGATCATGGAGACAACACCGGTCCACTTAAGTAAACAAAGCGGACCTGTCCACGCACTCAGAAATCTATACGTGCCAAAATAATAGGCAATAACAACAACAAACAAGAGAAATTTCTGTCTCACAGCACACACCTTCGCGTCTTGGAAGCCAAGGAAGGCACTGAGCGGCATCGTTTGCTTACAATTCATGCTTGTTGAGAAAAGCGACATTATTGGATTACGTGTTAGTGACGTTTTTCAGTAGGCGGTTTCTGTATGATTAAACCACGCCCTCTGAGAATAGGAGTTGGAGGAACAATTCTTTTTATTAAAAATCTATTCTTTAACTCATTTTTTTATTCAACATTTCCATGCTTCTTTCTTCAATTTTAAAAGGTTAGGCTTTGTTATTCTCTTTCTGTCATTCCCCCCTCCTGACTTTATCATTTTGAAATGAAAATTACAATCAAATACGGTGCGTTATTCTTTATTGTAAGTTTCTTTATCATTTTCATAATAAAAAAATAGTTTAGAATCACCACATTTATAAGAAATTTTACAGTTATTTGCATTTTTATATGCCTGAAAACAATAACCAACAATCTAAATGTCAATTTTTGTGAAAAAATATGCAAACGTATTTTTTATGATTTGATCAAAAATAAGATTATTCAATACAAAACCTCAAAATATAATGAGAAATAAAAAATGAGTTATTGCTGTTTACTTTTACACGACACAAATTTTGTCTTCAAATCAAAATAGGTTTATTTCAAGAAGTTGTTTCGAGAAGAATTCACCGTTAAAATTTTGTATCACAGGCAAAATATGAAATAAAATGTTTTATTAAGAAATTATCAGACAATAATTTTAAAATCGATTCATTTAATGTAAACATATCTAAAATAAGATGGAAATTTAATTGATGTTATTGGCAAGAAATTCTTACTTGTTGCTCATTAAATCCCGCCGTTAGAGTTTATTAGACGCAGACGCGAAGTCATTAGTTTACGAATAATAATATTTCTCTCGAATGAAAATTTATATTGTAAATTCTATTTATGGTATTATGTCCACGATATTATGATTGTAGCAAAAGTGAATAAGTAATTTAAAACAAGCAATTACTCATAATCACTATTACTTACCAACAAAATGCAGTTGTAATTAAGATCTGATGCAAGCATAATTGTAATAGTAAATCATTATTATTTGTAAATGAAGAATTATGGTATCTTATAATTATGATTAAAATTGTTGTCTTTAATTATAACTACTTGTAAATCTTGTAATTGAATTAAAATTGTACTTAAGAAAACAACTAGTTCGCGTCACCTAACATTTCATTTTATCCAATTTCATTTCATTCATTTCACCCTACTTTGATATTACTAGGAGCGATAAAACGAGGAAAGTTTAATTATCACATTCATTAAAACTAGTAACAGCACTATTTAACTTATAACTGCAGTTTAATGTATATAAATGAAACTTTTTTGCTGATAATTACGATTAAAATTTTAATCTTTTATTATGCTTTCATGCAGTCATGATTGCAAGTATTTTATTGGTTGTAAGAGAGAATAACAGAATAAGAGATGGAGCTCACGTTTGACTTTTCCGTAATAGCAAATTTCGATTGAAAATTTCAGTTCCGCAGGACATTAACAATTGCAACCTCAGACAGTACATTTTAAGTAAAGCGACATACTTAAGCTCTTCGTTGTTTAAAGAATAATGGTTAATAACCGTTTAAAAGCAATAGGTTTTACATTTCTAGCGGTTTGTAATTGCTAAATAGATTGCTGCGAGATTATTATTAATAATTATAACAGAAAATATGCATAATTTTCAAAATCATTTAAAATGAAAGAACTTGAAAAGCTACATTGAAACATCCCAATTAAATCACATTTAAACCAAGCAAATTATGGTTAAAACGCCTTTTAAATTGCATGACATCACAACCAACAGAAAAGGCTTGTAGCTGACGATCATTACTTTTGACGTCACTCTACACTAAACATTCTAGCAAGTGCCTATTATCATTGTTTATATCTATCTTCATTATTTTTTTTTATTCGGATTTATTGCAAATTTAGCGATGGAAGATTCTGGAAAGCTTCAGCATCGTAGTTGTAACTATTGTTCAAGTTCTATGATCAAAGCTTCTGAGAAAAGCAGTAATGTAATTTGAAATGTATTATTGTTATGATTTATTTTTAATAATATTTCAATTTAATATGTACTATTTAATTAAAGTTTTAAAAAAGAGAAGTGAACATAGTTCTTTTGATCATGAATCTTTCTTTTTATCAAAAAAAAAATTTATAATAATAATAACTTTTCTCAAATTTTAAGAGAAGAAATAATTAGCAAATTCCGGTAACTGGTGGAACTATCACAACAGCCTCTCATCTCAATACACGTTTAAAGTTGACAAATAATTTTTTTGATGCAATAAAAAACTAATTTCAAAATATTTATCAAATAAAGCAAATTGCATAATGGTTTTTCGAAGGAATTGATTTGCATTCAAAATGTCTTATTAGTAAAATGAAATGTTCTATTATATATTTGTATTTTAATTAATATATGTTAAAATTTACTCTCCAATAAGACTTGGATTACAATTAGTTTCAATTTGGCTCTAGATCCAGTTTTATTATCAAGTTATCAAGTTTTTCTTTACTAGCCCCATAGTTTGTCCACATTAGTCCTGCTAGTGGGGACAAAAACAGCCTTTTTTTAATTAAATTTTAAGGAAAAACTAAACATTTTTGTAATTCCAGATGTAAGAAAGAATACTGGAAAACGTTCAAATCATTATTAAAACAAATACTTAATGAATTAAAAATTATATTCAATACAGTATTTTGACGAATTTCTAAAAAACGTCCACGCTAACCCCTCCCCCTCCTTTTCCTCTACTTTCGAGTAACTTGTCAAAATGATTTAAACATAATTTTTCAGCTAAGTTGCCAGATCACAAAATATAAAATTAAAGGGTAGTGGGACAATTTTTATAGAAATTTTTAACATTTACTGGATAATATTAATTATTTAATTGAATTATAGAGAAGGTGGTTGATTATTTATAAAATTTTAAACAATTTGCTATAAAGTATGGATCTAATTTTAATTTTTAAGGTTCGATTTGGATTTGCACTTGTCAAAAATATAAATCAACATAGGAAAAGAAAATTATAACTATATTATTTTATTAATTTTAATACACTAATAATATTTTGTATAAATTTTAATTACACTTATTGAATAATTGCTGTATTAAGTCAAATTTTCGAAAAGTATGTCTATTTGTTTTCTGGATAAATAAATATTACTTCAATTGTTTTAATTCTATTTATTTCAGTAAAAATAATATTCAAATAAATGTTTTTAGAAACATTAGAATACCATGCAATTAATTTAATTACATTAAACTTAAAATGATTCCTTTTATCGTATACGTCAACAATGCAGATATATATTACTTTTTAAAAACATAAATCGAAAAAAATTCATATAATCGTCATGATTGCGAAGCAATATTAATTCGAAGGGGTAAATATTATTTAACAGAATTATATAATTGTGAAAACTAAAGATAATTAAATCATAATTAAATTTAAAAGCATATTTCGTATTTAGTATATAAGTTTGTTCTTATTAATACAAAAATAAGTTAGCCAGAAGTAACGAAAAATTAGATCCTTGCGGTATTCCATCCATTTGAATAAAAAAATATGTTTTCCAATATAAAGATAATATCAAAAAGACACAGATTAATTATAATTTCCCAGTAATAAATTTGAATGCAGGACATTTTTATAATCATTGTAATAACTCAAAAGAAAATCTTTGTGTTAAGAAAGTGGAAGCTCTCCTGGTCGCTCCGCTCACCAATTCCCGTAATTGCTCCTCATTCACTATTTTTTTTTTCGCTTAAACTGCAATACTTTCCACAAAAGCACAGAACAAGTTTCAACTTTGAGTCTTGTAGAGCGACCAGTATGGTATTTTTACAAGTTTAACAGTTAGTAATTTTCAAACTAATTATCGAATGTTGAATTTTTATTCCATTGAACTCACAATACATTTTTCTACACGCCATCGCAATTTCAAATTGCTATGTCTTAAAGTTTTTGCGTAGCAAAACAAAGTGTAACGTTAAGTTGAACACCCAAAACAGGGTTGGCAGCCATTACGATTTTTTATTATAAAGAGATTTGATACCTTAGGGACAGTGGAAGTCACAACTAGAAAATGCAATTTTTATTCGATAATTTTGAAATTTTACAATGTTAAAAGCATTATAAGTCAACAAAAGCTTTAGGAATAAATAATTATTATTTTTCTGGTTACATATAAGTTTTTCAATTTCCGATATTTGAAAAGTTCCTTGAGAACGAGGCTCAATCTTTTTCTTACATTTTTACCAAAATATCGAAAACACACTTTAATGTTAATTGCCCAAAAATTTTAATATTTGAGTAGGTCTAGGATAGAGAGACATAGTTTTTTTCCAATAAAAATAAAAGTAGTGAGAATAGAGATGCAAGAAATGTTTATGTAGATTTAAAATTCCCGTACATGTACTTAACATATTTTTAGCAAACAATAATGTAACATTGGAAAGAAAATAGGAAAAAGATAGTTTTAAATTAAACTTACAAGAGGCCATTTTCCCTTGAAGTTGAGAAAAACCTACCATCCAATACAGTAAAAAAAGTAAAATTAAAACATGGAAAATAACAAATTTCATGCAGTTAAACGTAATAAATAATATAATTTATCGCTCACGATAGGTTGCAAGAATGAATTTTATCATGAAAAATAAGTAAAATGAATCTAATACGCAAAATCTAATGTAGAGAGTTATTCCATTACTTTCGAAAAATGTAACCTTTTTTTTGGTAAAAGTTTTCAAAGATTGTACATGTTTCTTGGAACCACCACATGCACTTACACATCTTGTGCTCTTCATTACGCATAATACTCTTCTCTCAGTCAACACACTAAATTCTGAGTCCATATTATTATTTAATCTGCTTTGCTAAACATGCTTTGTTTTGTTTTTTTTTCCCCCGTGAGCTTATAAGTTTAGACTTTTTGATAACTTTAGATTTACTTATCAATTTTCTCCGTTTCTGGAAAAATCCTTTCCTCCGTTTTCAATATTTTCTGGCGAAATTAAAACCATAGATACCTGTTCTGATACGTTTTTTATACTGTTTTTGACTTACTAACTGCAAGAAAGGGAGCAATATCACGAATTTCTTTATATTAGCTTTCACCTTAAACTTAATAATTTGTAACCAGAGATTTATTTATTTTTTTGTGTATGGAAATCTTATCTCTTTAAAGACCAAGTGGCCTGAAGAAGTGCGGACTACTTAACGACCGTAACTCTGAAGGGTGAATGGGTAGTAGTGATTGGGAGGGGGTGAGCTGCTTGACAGTGATGCATAGGAACTCATTGACAGTCAAAAGGAAAGAGGTGTGCGAACTTCACGCTTTATTTAGAAACATTTCCCCCTGTGGTTTTAGAGAAACACAAAATCCTCTTAATTTGTAACAGATTTGTTGAGATGGACCTTTTCATTTATTTATTAAAAATTCGGGAATGGCGGGCTTTTGGGAATTTATTTTTGAAATCCCCGCGTCCACTAAAACAAATATCTTTTTAATAAAATTGCAATGTGTTAACTGTTGACTACCAAACGCAAATTTGTTATATAATTAAAAGTGCACCATCATAAATACCGAAATTACTGAAAAAAATTTGGATAAAGCCAACGTTGTATAATGCTTTCTGTTAATCACTGATATTTTAATGATAATGTTATCATTAGTTCATAGAAATTTTGATTCTTGAATAAAAAAAAAAGATTAATATTTCTATCATTTAATAAACTTTTAATAGGTTTTTCTTTTTAAATATTTTATTTATTTCCGTTTTGTTCTCTATTATGCTGTTTGGTGTTTCTCAGTAATCAATTTTATTACAGTGTGCTTTTTATTAGTGAATTTTAGAGAATAGATAAAATAATTTAAAATACATTATATTAATAATGTATCTTTTAAACTTGAACGAGGAAAGTTGTTTTAGACTTTGTTTTACTGCAGCGAAAAAAATTTTAAATCTTAAAATTCCTATAAAAATTTCCATTTTATGCTCAATTAAGGAAAACTGAATTCAATTCTATCTAAATTTATGATTAACGTAATATAATGCATACATTAAAATGCCTTTTTATATAATTTTAAATACTAT